>NC_080388.1:1279288-1572123 GCF_028751815.1 Salvia miltiorrhiza
TTAATCGTTTGATTTTTCGGACTTTGGGGGTCTATTTGATCTAATGTTGACTTTGGATAGCAATATACCATAGGGGTCTTTACTATATGAGCCTATTTGCATCTTAACCCTTTAGTTTATAGTCTTATTTTTTATTTATTTTGTGCATATTCTAACATTTAAGAAAATATTTTATTATGACCACAATCACATTGAAATTGTGGCGATAGTAGTTATTTGTCAATATTACACCTGAAACGATAATCGGTAACTACGAAACTAAAACATAATGTATTTTGCATTACATTAATGGAAATTATTTTATCGTAGATAGCTCATTGTTATTGAACTATCGATACGATTTAAATCACTTTAAAGTGGTTGAAATTAATAAATTAGATTCACATTTGACCTTAACCGGTTGAATTATTATAGGTCGACACGATAACAATTTGACTGGATCCAAGATGATGTGTCGGTCCGGTCTAAAACTAGAGGCAACGCGCGTAAGAGAGAGCGTGAGGTACTTTATGGAAGACGATAGTAAAGCAGAAAAAAAAGGCAGCAGAAAAGAAGATATGTCCATGTCTACCATCATCATTTTAGCCGGGCACTTTGCTCTTTCAAACCCACCCCTTCTCATTATCTCTCTCGCCAACCCATTCTCCCTCTCTCTCTCTCTCTCTCTCTCTCTCTCTCACTCACACACACACTTTTCATGCAATTGCAATTAATGCACCATCTTCACCCCCCAACAACAATCTTTCTGCTCCACTGCTTTTACCCCTCCTGCTAAATTTAAAGAACTCACATTTGCTTCATGCAGCAAAACTCGACCTTCAATCTCCCCGCCTGCAACAAGCAAGGTAAGCCCACCTCTTGTTTCTCTCTCTAGATGCTTATTCCTCTTCTGGGCCTCCATGCCGCTTGCTAAAGATTCTGTTTTTTCCCTTCGATTTTGCAGAGCTGTCAAATTCTTCTATGTCGAGGGTTTTTGGAAATGTTTGATCTTTTTCTTGAATTTGGTCGTAGATGGCAGCTTTGAGCTTGAGATTCCTTTTTCACGCTTTTTCTTGGAATAGGGTTTTGATGAATTCATCTGCTGTTTGCTTTTGCGTCTTGGAATTCAATTTTTGTAGGATTCTGTGTTTGACGATTTCGCTTTCGCCCATTATTTTTGAACTCCCTTTTTTGCTTTTGTATTTTATCCCATTAGTCAAGAGAATGAAATTTCAAAGTTTGAACAAATGCATCTTTCTTCACTGCCTTCTTTCTCTTTGCCCTTTTCCCTTTATTTCTTTATTTTTGGTTTAGTATCAGTAAAGCTTAAACAATGTACATCCTTGTTTCTTTTCTTATAGATCTTGTTTGTGTGTGTTTGAATGTGTTATGTATCTTTATCCTATTTTAGATCTATGGTTGTCAAGAAAATTCCACACTTTTAGCTGTTTTCTTGTAAAACATTATCCTTTAATTTGATTAGAGAGGGTTAATTCCTTTTATCAGTCAACTTAGGTTGTTGATTGAATGGAGTTTGTGATGGAAAAAAATGCATTAGAAAATCGAAATGGTCAACTAATTCGGATTGCTTAAAGGTTTATCTTGTTTTATGCTTGTGTTTTGTGGTGGGAAATGTGACAACAATTTCAAGATTACTCTATGCTTCTGTCATCAAATATTATATTGGATGGTTGGGTTGTAAATACTAATAGCATGAAATCTTTCAACCTTGTTAAAATAATGAGAGATTCCTGTCAAAGGACAAGCAGTTAAGACAGCCTTGTGATAATTTTTTAATTCACACTTCACATGCTAAATCTTTAAATTTTAGTGTTGTTGATTTTGGAGTTTACTTTCTTGCCTATTTTTATACATTGAAATGCTAAATGAGCAAACTTCACTGATTGAATGTCTTCTCTCTACTCTTTTCTAGCTGGCTTGGTTACCGGTCCACCTCGTCTTCAGCTGAGTTTGATGTTTGACTGAGAGAAAAAGGGATCCTAGAATCTATATTCAGAATCTTGTGACTCCTAACTGTCTTTTGCTTGGTCAAATACTATCTGATCTGTAAAATATAATTGAGATTCTTGTATGCCAAGAAGAAGGGGGTTGTTCTTCGATTTAATCCAGATGGTCTGTTGTTTCGCAGTCTGAGATAATGGGGGGTTGTGTCTCGATTAGTAGTCAGAGCACTTGTAGTAGCAGGAGTAATGGAGAGAGGATATCTCCTTCATGTTTGTGGATAGATATGTTTCGGCGCAAGAGAAGTAGGAGGACGTTTTCCGACCATGCCACCACTTTGCAACATCTCTCCTCTGTCCCTAACCGGATAATCACCAACGGGAGGAGCAGCAGTTCTTGCATATTCACTCAGCAAGGCCGGAAAGGCATAAACCAGGACGCTATGATTGTGTGGGAAGTAAGTCCCTTTTTTTGTTGGTTGAGTTGTCTTCATCTATTTCAGAAGATAATATCATATTATTTGATCTTGTGGATGTGCAGGATTTTATGGCAGAAGATGTTACCTTCTGTGGCGTCTTCGATGGCCACGGCCCCCACGGACATCTGGTGGCTCGTAAAGTTAGGGATACGCTGCCGCTAAAGCTCTCCTCTTTTATGAACTCCTCTGAATCAAAGAAGAATGGTTCGAGTGCGAATTGCTGCAATGGGAATGTGAAGTCAGATGTGGTAGATCCCGTGAAGGATACACCTGTCGAGGATAGAGTGGAGTCGTCGTGGAGAGAAGCTTTTCTGAAAGCATACAAGTCGATGGACAAAGAGTTGAGGTCCCATCCTAATTTGGATTGCTTCTGCAGTGGCAGCACCGCTGTGTCGGTTATAAAACAGGTATATGTTATAGCTTTGTCGATGTTTACATCAAAATTTGAATTCCACTTATATATCTGTTGAGCTTACCTTGAATTATTGAAGGGTCAAAATCTTTTCATCGGCAATATTGGTGATTCAAGAGCTATATTGGGATCTAAAGATAGCAACGATGCGATGGTGGCAATCCAATTGACAGTTGATCTAAAGCCTGATCTGCCTAGTATGTTCTTGTTTGTTTGTTTCCTTTTTTGTTTTATTTATGTGATTTTGAGTTATTAGGCGAACTTATGGTTGCTATTACTTGAAATAGAGGAGGCGGAAAGGATAAAAAGGTGTAAAGGTCGAGTTTTTGCTTTACAAGACGAGCCTGAAGTGCAAAGAGTTTGGCTGCCATTTGATGATGCCCCTGGTTTAGCAATGGCTCGAGCGTTTGGGGATTTTTGCTTGAAGGAATACGGAGTTATCTCCATTCCTGAATTCTCTCATCGGACTCTTACTGACCGAGACAAATTTGTTGTTCTTGCTTCAGATGGGGTGAGTCCATTTTTCTTTAAGCTATGATTTATGAGTTGTTTTTCTTTTCCTATTCCTTTGTTGAAATGTGTTTGTCACGACAAATGATGCTTATGATTCTTCACTTTTCGCCTTTAGATGCCTTAGCATTAGCACGTTAGTTCATTTAAAGATCGAGATTGTAGCTTGATTTAGAATCTTTCAAATGGCATTCACCATCTTCTTAGGCATAGGTTGAGCAAGTCTACTGCCACGATCTTCTTAAGCCGACTATTGGCGCAAAGCCATTTTTGAGAGTTAGATTAAACGAAACGGTTAATGAGTTTCTAGAGTTTGGTACTGCAACAGGGCATGGTTTCCTGCAATAAATGAAGTAACAATGCATTAATTTCAAAATGTTATCACCAAATGCAAGTTGTGAGAAATAAATAAGCAGCCATGCTTATGCAAATGGCAGCATGCCTCAGGTATTGCTTCTCGAACCAGTGAAATTAATTAGACGAGGGTCAAATCCCTCGTTTCATATCTTATTCGTTTGTCTGATGGATGTGCACATCGATTGGCTCTGCCTGCAATTGCTTGACTCGATATTAAGAAAGAAAAAAGTTGTTTGAATGTGAGAAGAATTTTCTTGATTTAGTTTCTTCTATTTGATTGCTTGGTATGAATTTTCTATTAAGGTTTAGCTGATTGTTCTTACTAGTAATGTTGGATTGTTTCCTCTACACATGAAACTCTGCAGCTGCATCTGTTTTAGGGGGTGTTTATTTCAATTTATCAAACAATTTTGAGCTTGTTTGATCATGCAATCATACGTGTATTGTCAGTCGAATCTATCACTCAAAGTAAACGCCTCGTTAGTAAATCTCCTTCTCCGGTGCAGGTATGGGACGTCCTAAGCAACGAGGAGGTGGTCGAGATAGTATCATCGTCCCCAACGAGGTCCTCAGCTGCTCGGATCCTAGTCGAGCACGCCGCCCGTGAATGGAAGGCCAAGTATCCGACATCGAAGATGGACGACTGCGCCGTGGTCTGCTTGTTTCTAGACGGGAAGATGGACACGGAGTCCGACTACGAGGAGCAGGGCTTCTCCTCGGCAACCCTCCAGAGCAACCATTCCGGCAACGTCGTGGAATCGGACGACGGTGGCCAGCATCCCGAGCCGTGCCTGCAGCGGAACTTCACCGTCAGGTCGGCGGAGGACAACGAGCACTACAGCAGGGTGTCGGTCGAGGCGGACAACGGGGATAATGCCGGTGGCGGTGAGGATCAGAACTGGTCGGGTTTGGAAGGTGTGACGAGAGTGAACTCTCTTGTTCAGCTTCCTAGATTCTCCGAAGAGAGGCCGAGGCCATAACGACGTCGTTTTGATTGATAGTCGGAGTTGTAACTTGTAACACTGCTGTGTTATGTTGTCTGAAAAATCAAGAAATGTGTTCTATTTTTATTTTTTATAAGATTGGATAAAATCTTATTTATGATTCTTGCATATATTTTGGTCAGTTGAAATCCGTGTTACTTTTTCATGAGAATTAGCATTTGCATTTTACACCGTATCTATACTATATTAAAACAGCAGTTTTCAATTAGAAATTGATTTCAAATCAATTTGAAATTGATTTGAATGGCAATTTTGATAATACTTTTAATATGAAGGTTAAAAAAAAATTATTAACACCACTAACTAATTTCACACGTTCACACTAATTCAACAAAATATATTAATTACTTAGAAAACACTATTCAAATATATTTATTCAATTTGATTTTCTTTTAAATTCATCAACTTTAATTTATAAAAAAATATTCAATATGGATGTTAAATTAAAGATAATGACGATATCTATAATTTGATGTAAAAATTATAAAAAATAAATTTAAAACCAATAAGTTATTATAGTTTAAAGTCACCAAATAATTTTTTTCTCTCTCCTCTCTCTTCTCTCCTCTATCATCTCCTCTCTCATTTCTTATTTTTTAAAATTCACGGTTCTTTCATTCCTTTTTCCATATTTTTTTATTTTATTTTTTATGTTTTTACTATAGATCAGTATTTTTTATATTTTACTATTTATATTTTTATTATATCAGTTTAATGCAATTACAATGATGAAACTTATATTTGTTCATTTTAGAAATCTTTAGCTTAAAAATATTTTTTTAAAGGTCAACTTTATATTAATATAAATTTGTAGATAAATAACTAATATATAGTATATCTTAAAAATCGAATTTTTAAGCTTCAAAATTACTCATTGGAAAATCAGTAATTAGAGAACCATTATCGATTTTCTTTAAAAATAAAAAATAAAAGTAAATTGAAGAGTTTAATTTTTTAGTAGCACATTTATTTAAATTTACTGAAATTGTATACATTTTATTTTGGAAAATGAACGACACATATCTCATGTTAAACCCTTTATTTTTTCACTTTCCAATTGAAAAAAAAATGTATACATTGTAACTTTATTTTAAAATTTGAGCATAAACAAAATGACCTCATAAATATGCATTCGAAAACTATATTAAACTACAGTTATACTATATGTAAATAAATAGTTTTGTACATCTTAGAATATTATATGATCCATAATGATACTCATTATCATCTATACTTGCTTTTGATATTTCATAATTTATTTATTTATAAATTTATACACATTATCAATTAAATCAATTAATTGCTATTTCAATAATTGAAAATTCGAATGTTTTCAGATTGATATTTTTATTGAGATTATATTGTGAATAATTTATTTTTTATTGAGATCATTTATGTTTATATTTACTTATATATATATATATATATATATATATATATATTATGTTTAACATTTTTATTTATTTATTTAAATTATCATTCAATTTCGATGATGGTCGTGCATCGCACGAGCGGGCACATACTAGTTTATATAAAACTGATACCGGCTCAATTATCTTATTTATAAAAATAATAAAAAAATTAATGTTAACTGAATATATTTTAAATTGAATATTAAAAAATTTAAAAAATAAAGTAGAATTTATAATAATAAAATTTGATATTATGAAATGGTAAAAGAAATAAGTTAAAAAAAAGTGAAAGCGAAAGGACTATGATTGCAAACGAAAGTAGATGACTATTCAAAAAATAAATTAGAAATACATAGATCTAAAAATGAGAGGAGTTGAAGAAGAAAAAAGTGTTAATAGGCAAAAATGCCCTTTTCTTATAAACACTTGTAAAAATGGCCTTTTTCACTTATGAAAAAGGGCATTTTTACAAGTGTTTATAAGAAAAGGGCATTTTGATATGATCAATATATTAAAAAGATAATCGAATCTAAATCTATATCTATATCTATATATATTATATAAAAGAGCAGTCTAACGGCTATATTTTCCCGCCACTACTCCCTCCAAAAGTTTAAAATTTGTGATTGAACGATTTTTTAGAAAATTATAATGACAGCTAACATTTTGAAAGAATTTGTGCCTAAGTTGTTGAATTAAATTGTTGCGCATATTTTGAACAGTTATAAATTTTGCAGCACCCACGAATTTTGGCAGCACCCACGATTTGATGATTTCCACTAAGTCATTTTATACTTTTTTAATTTATACTAAAAAAAAATATTAATTGTAACCATTATACCAATTAAATTTCGCGATTAATAAAAATAATTAGTAAATTGAAAAATAATTGTCTAGGAACTATATAGATTATGTACTTTAGATTAACTAATTTAGAGGTTTATCTTAATTTATAAAATAATCGAACTTTGTCTTGGAATTTTAGTTTCCCTTTAATGATTCATCTCCATTTGTTGTAAGGTTGTAACAGATCAAACTTCACTATGCACCAAAATTACACTATTCTCTTCTTTTTATATTGTAATTATTTTCTAAACCTCATTAAATTTGATCATGAAAAAATAATCAATATGTATCTTAAATTTAATATTTATTAAATAACAATATTATCTTTTTTTTTTTGACGGAAAAAGAGAGATTTTATTAACCACACGAACATGGAACATGGAGATGACCCTCCACAAAAGACGGGGGTTCATTCCAAACATGTAACGTAGAAATATCTCTCGCAGCTTTAGCTAAGCAATGTGCTATAGCATTTCTAGTACGACGAACATTGCAAATACGGACACCCAGCATGGTCAAAAGTTCACGTCGACAGTGATCGGCAAGGACGCCTCGCTCATTGATAAAGCCCACTCCCTTCGAAACTGCATCACAAGCTACCTTACCGTCGCAATCAATCCAACCATGCGCATAACCAAGAGACTTAAGCCACGACAACGCCTGCTTTATTCCCATGAGCTCACCCTCCGCAACATCTCTACTCCCCGGCACCTTCACCGACTTCCCAATCACGAACTCACCTGCATGGTTTCTCACCACCATGCCAATACCCATTGATTTATCATGCTCAAAAAACGCAGTGTCCACACCGCACCGCACCCAGCCCTCCTAAATAGCATGTCAACCAGTACACGAGTTAAAATCCGGTGGCGCCGTAGCATCCAAAGGCTGAAAACTCCGAGCCACAAGCCAATCTTCACGGCAACTAACAACAAGAGCATCAGTGCGACTGGGGCTCGGGATGACATTCTCCCACACTGCTTTATTTCTATCTTTCCATATATGCCATAACAACATACACACTTTGGCTGTCCCCACCCCAGCAGAAGACACCAAATAAGATAGAGCATCTTTAAAGGAATCAGAGTTTGCCCGAATGGAAAGCAAGAGCAACGAGAAACCCCCACACTGCCAGCTTTCTTCCGCAAAGGGGCAAGCAATGAAGATATGCCACAAGTTCTCAAAACCCACTTTACACACGCCACATTCACCACCCACCTGAAGGCCACGCGACAAGAGTTTATCTTTGCAGGGAAGATTATTTTTCGCCGCTCTCCAGAGAAAGGACAACAATATTATCTTAAAAAATAATCAATATGTATCTTAAATTTAATATAGTATAAAAATAATCAAAAATGAATTTAAAATAAATAAGCTACGTAAATTTTAAAATATTTTATTTTCTTTATCTTCATTAAAAATTTATAACTTTTTATTTATGTTTGTGTATAAAAATATTTATTATGATTACTAATATATGCATAGTACAAAATTTCATTATCGAATAATTTTTAAATTTATTTAATAACTATAATTATCATTACACTTTGTATAAATTAAATATTTACATTTTTAAATTCAGGAATTAAATATTTAAATTTTTAAATTCAGGATTTTATTGAGTAATTGATGTGAATTATTATATTTTATTAAAACATATTTTGTATTTGTTTATATTTTAATTTTTTTATATTTATTTATTTAAATTTATCATTTAATTTCGCTATGCGTCGTACATAGCACGTAATAATCAATATCCAAATAAAATGGAATTTCAAGGAAGGGACCACTTAAAATATGAAACTTCGAAAGTTTTATTGTCAGCTTAGAGCATTGGCATCGCTTCTCCTCGATGCCCTACTCGAACTCGAGTAGCCACTCGAGTAGGCGATGCAAGTGAGTGCTACTCGAGTGCTACTCGAGTTATCGAGTATACTCGATAATTTCTTTTTTTTTTCTTTTTTTTTTAATTCTATTATCCTCTTTAAAAATTTCTCTCTCCTCTTTAAAAACTAAAAAAATCAAGTAGGCTATCAAGGAACTCCAATGCAGCACTACCTACTCAATAACACAAACACTATCAAGTAGGCTATCAAGGAGGCTATCAAGGAGGTCCCAATGCGGATGCTCTTAGACATAACACACAATTATCTTCTATACTTGAGAAGCAAAATCACTAAAAACATCTCCAATCTCTAAGTATTTTCAATACTTTATTTTCAATGAATAAAATTATGAAATAATGTAGTCGGATGACCATAATGAAAATTGAAAATCAAATTTTGGCCTCTAATCTTCAAACCACAAAATATGGCCATTAATTAAGCGGTATGCCTAATATACCATTTTTACTCGGCCGCTGGGGTGATTGCGCGACCGCTGGAAGCTTATGGGTGAGTTGCGCGCTCGCGGGGAAAGCCAGCGCCCGCTGCACGTATGGCACTTATGGCACTAATAGTGTCATAAGTGCTAAGAGGATCATTTTATTACTTGGTTTTATTTTGGATTTCCGTCGGCACTTATGACACTATTAGTGCCATAAGAGCATCCGCATTGGGGGTTCATTGATAGCCTACTTGATAGCCTACTTGATAGTGTTTGTGTTATTGAGTAGGTAGTGCTGCATTGGGGTTCCTTGATAGCCTACTTGATTTTTTTAGTTTTTAAAGAGGAGAGAGAAATTTTTAAAGAGGAGAAGAGAATTAAAAAAAAAAAAAAAATTATCGAGCATACTCGATAACTCGAGTAGCACTCGAGTAGCACTCACTTGCAACGCCTACTCGAGTGGCTACTCGAGTTCGAGTAAGGCATCGAGGATGTCCGATGCCAATGCTCTAAGTGCCAAAATAACCATTTTAAACACTTCCACGTAGGATTTAGATGTTCCATTTAGAGTTTAGATGATCCATTTATGATTTCTTGATTCTATTGCTGTTGTTTCTATATTTGTGTTGCACGTATGACACTATTAGTGCCATAAGCGCCAAAATGACCATTTTACTTGGTTTTATTTTGAATTTTCGTTGACACTTTTGCACTATCCAAAATAAAACTAAGTAAAATCTTGGCACTTATGGTACTATTAGTGCCATAAGTGCCTAACCCGATCCGGCACGCGATCCGCGTGCCTGATCCTACCCGGTCCGCCTCATTAAAGGTAAAAACGTCCAAAATCAATAAAAATGGCCAAATTTTATGTTTTTTTTTCAATGTGTGACCATAAATTGTGTTTTATGCTTCATTTTGGCTACTTCAAAATTTTACTCTAAAATTATTAGGCAAGTTAACAAAATCTTATACTGCAATATAAACATTAGAAAATCAATAGAAAATTTCAGCAAATTCACGTATTTCACCAATCGACTTTATTTTTAATGGTTACATTAGCACTTGTAATTAAGAAAATATATCTTCAAATCAATCGTAAATAATATTTTTTTATAATAAATTTAAAATTATTAAATATTATCATAATTAATGGAATTATTTTTGAAATTTGGGCTAATCAAATTTGGGGCGAGCCCTGCAATCTTGAGGAAAGAACGGGCCCATACTACAGCCTATAGTTAACGAACTTGAACCCAATGTATTTTTTTTAATAAGTGTATTTTGGTGATTTTGTCAGGCAGTTTTTTATATTCCACTTGCATACAACTATTAATTCACTATTTTGATAAAATTTATTAGAAAACAAAATTTATTGTCATTAATCTGATTAACATTGATCACTAAAATTGAAAGATAATATTTATATCCTAATTATTGATTGATCACCAAAACAATAATTTTTTAATTATAAAATTTGCAAATTTAGTGTAAAAGATAATAATAAACCACAGTTATTAATTTTGAAATTAAACTAAAAAAATGTTAAAATTAAAGAATAAATTATTAAAAATAAAAATAAAAATTGATACCTTGACTTAGATGTGACACAAAATGGAATATTCCAAGTAGTGTTAATCACATATTTAGAATACTGATTGAAAGGTGTTAGGTGTAAGTATAAACAATTATTTTGCAGCTCTAAATCAAGCTAGTTTAACCTACAAATTACCCCCAATTGCAGACAAGCACCAAACCTCGTTGTTAGACCCTTCTAGATTCAAAATTAGGAGGGTTAATGACATTAAAATACACCAATTTTGATTGGTTTTTGATTTTGCAAATAACCTTTGAAAATTAATACGAACTTAATAATTGTTGCAACTTTATTAAGATTGAGATTTTCGTGCAAATTAAAGCTAACATGACAATTTGATGGCGTAAATTTTCATGACCATACCGACGTCATTTAGAAATGAGCATTGACACGTCATAGCCAACTCACACAATTTATATCACTTGGTTGTCATGTCAGCTTTAATTTCGATGAAAATCTCAATTATGATAAAATTTTTGTATCAATTTTAAAATTGGTGTGTAAAATCAAAAATCGACCAAAAACTATATATGAACTTTAATGCCGATAATCTAAAATAAATATATATTGAGTTATTACAAACAAATCTATGGCTGTAGCAGCACAAGTCCCTTTCAATCAATTCATGCCACCAAACTAAGTTGGCTGTTTAATGAAGCCTGCAGGTGTAATATAGTAATATATATATATAGCATTCTTATTTAACAAATTTTAGAATGTTAAAAACAGTGAATCTTGTCCCTAGTTTTTGGGGTTTTGCTACATCCTAGCTAGTGATTAATTTCAATAATTAATTAGACGAAAACGACTAATCCATCCAATAATCGTGCTACTAATTCGATAATTTTGCTAATTTACGAGGTTATGCATATGCTACGATCAATGAATATATCGAATCTAATATCGACGAATTCTCGTGTAAAATATAATGCAATGTCACCTAGCTAGATTGCATGTATTGAATTAGCCGTGATTTCTTGGTCACTGTTCTTAAATGAGCAACCACTTCGTTTTGGCCTATAATGCATGAAAACAACGTTTTCACAATATGTGCTGTAGGTTGGGGTGTAATCGAATCGAGTTGAGTGATGCCGTGCTCAAGTTTAATTTGTTTATTATGTAGTCGAGTCTCAAATTTTGTTTATTGAATACTTCGAGCCTCATCCTCATGAGCCTGTTTGAGCTTAATCAAATATTTCCAAATTAACTTTCTAAATTTAGATTCATGTTTAAAATATTAATTATTCTCATTTGAAAATAAATCATTTTACGCACAATAATATACTATTAAGTGTTGAAAACAAATAGAGTTAATTAAAGATTGTATACATTTATTACTAATTATAATTTATAAATATGCTGTACCTATTTCCATATTAACTTTCTAAATTTGGATTTATGTTTAAAATAATATTTTTTAAATAGATAATTTTAGTCACAATAATATGATATACTCCATCTGTCCGCGAAAGGACTTCATACTTTTTCTTTTTGGACGTCACAAAAGATTTTCCTATATATTTTTGGACTATACCTCACCGGTAACTTTTCACTTTTTCACCACTCTCAATACTAATTACAACATATTTTCACCACTCTCAATACACTCAATAACCTTTTCTTCACTCTTAATACATTCAACAATTTTTTTCTTAAAACTTGTGTCACTCCCTCCTAAGAAGTTCTTTCGTGGACGGAAGGAGTACTAATTATTTTCTATAACAAATAAAATTAATTAAAGACTTAATACATTTATTACTAATTATAATATATAAATATATATAAGTTGTACCTACTTAGAATTTTATATTTTCAAACTAAGTTACTTAATAAGCTTGTTCACGAGCAACAAAACCGAATATTACCATATTTAAACTTGGTTTATTTAAATGACGGGTATCAATAAACGAACTCAAACTATGAACAGATCACGAATAATTTGATTTGTTTACCGCCCTAACAGCATATATTTCTCTCATCCATAGTTTTATTCGGCATATAAATTTTAATTAGGAAAATGATCAGGTAACATTCCAAACATTGAGACTGAGTAATTTAGTTGCAAACGTTTTAAAATTGTAACAAAAATGTCACTATCACATCTCCGAATACTAGATCATTTGCATGTAGAAAATATCAAAATTTAATATAAATGATAGTCAAGTACATAGACTCAAACTTTTACAGATGAAAGTAGAGAGATGATTTTTTTTAGAAAAAGGAAAAGAAATTGAATATTCATTTATCACTTTCACTCACTAAGAAAAAATGCATATAAACATTCTATGTAGCCTCAGTGAGTTCCATTAATCACCGCCAAAATTGTCACAAAATCTCACCTATAAAAACCCTTCCAAATCCAATCTTCCATCATCACCAATTCTCTAAAATAAAACATTCACATCTCTCATCTACTTCACCAAAATCCTAAGACAATGGCATCCTCCTCTTTCTTCCTCCTCTTCCTTCTCGTCTCGTCTCTGGCCCTCGAGGCAGCCGCGGGGCGGGACGTCCCGACGGACGATGCCAAATTTTCCCACGACGGCACGGTGTGGGTCCCAGGCCTCGGCCGTTTCATGCTCCCCAAGAAAGGCTCCAAGTCCTTGGACTACAATCCCATCACCGGAGCCCCGGGAGGGAACGGCGTCTCCATCCCCGGGATCGGCGGCCGCAGCAATATCCCCGGCGGAGACGACACGTTCGTGCCCAACCCCGGCACGGAGGTGCCCGTCCCTAGCGGTGGAGGGATCCCAACACCATCCAACCCTTAAAGCTTTAATAAAATGAGCAAGAATGGTAGAAATCTCAAATCTGTCTTTCTCTATTTTTTTCCTGTATTTTAAAAGGCCATGTTTGCACTCAATAAAAAGTGTGTGTGTGTTTCTCTACCTCTACTTGTACGTTTCAACAGCGAGCTTTAGAGGGTGAAAACTCGAACTATGAGCAGCAGCAACCTCACTTATCACTAACCTGAAACAAGATGCAGCAAAAACTAGCCAAAACAGCTCAACATGAGAGATATATTATTGCATGAACTTATGAGCAAGAAACAGCTAAAATATACGATAAATCGAACTGAAACTAAAATCCGCTTCAAAATGAGCAAAATGGATGAATCTACAGATGATCTTCTGCTGTGATCAAGAAGGACTAATGTTGTTCCACAACGTATAAAATACATTTCTTGCAAATGTAAAAATCAAAAGGCTAAACTCTTCCAAGTAGCAAAAATGGCTGTTGAAGAACACAAAATGTCAAAATCAGTATCAAATTATTCATAAGACACAACACTAGTGAAGATGGAAAACAGTGAAATCACAACACGGAGTTAATTCATCACACGCAAATTCTTGTAAAGTAACAACAAGATGAGAAACTCAAAGCCGATGGATTCATACTAGCACAAGACACAGTGCAGCAAGACCACCCGACGGTGGAACTCCCTTCGAGTATATATCACTCTTAGCATTCTATGAATCACTTCTTGACAACTGAACCGGAGTAAAAATCCCACGTGATAATTTAAATTTTCCTGCGTGAAAGGATGGCAATGAAACAGGAATCAGTTCAGCAGAAGCTACTTTCAACAGTAAACAGAAACATGATTATAGTTCAAATCAAATTCTTTCAATCCTGTCTTCTTAAAAGTTCTGCTAAAGGGAGGAAACCTAGATGTTCGAGTTGAAAAGTTATGTTTCTGCCCTTGTAATCTTGTTTGGTGACTAAGGTGATGGAGTAGAGCTGGATGATAAGATACATTTTGCAATTCTAAGAAGTCACAGAATTGATCTTTCACAATAAAATCATCCAACTTAGCTACCAAATAAAGTAAGCCAACCAACCTTATCACCACACTAGCTGACATTTTTTTTGGGAAAAATCTCATTGAATTTTAAACATAGGAGTGTAATCTAAAATCTCAAAATTACAGCTCCAACAACAACAAAGGTTAGAGAGAGAGAGAGAGAGAGAGAGAGAGAGAGAGCAAAAAGATCACTGCATTCAAATCCAACAACAACAACAAACGTTATAACAAGAAGATGAATAGAATCAAATGAAACTTCACTCAAGTATTCATACCTCAAAATAGAACATTCACTTGTCGATTTTGAGCACAAACTTTCTTAAGAATCTCTTGCAATTTCTCATCTTTACTTTCTCCAATTCTAAGTTCGTGAAGCAAAGCAGAAATGATCTTTGAATTAACCTTGAATCCTCTCCTGCAGGTCTCCTCCAAGAAAGGTATTGCCCTCATGCACCCTTTTGCTCTTCACCAGATGCCACACAATAATGTTGAACGTCATGCCATCAGGCGCGCAGCTGCTCCTCTCCATGTCCACCATCAACCTCCTAGCCTCCCCTTCGCGCCCTTGATGGTAGAGGGAGTCGAGCATCATGTTGTAGGTGTGTGTGTCAGGATTTAAGCCCTTGGAAGGGAGATTGTTGAAGAGCGTCATAGCATCATCAAGTCTTCCGCCCTTGCACAAGTCGTTGATCAGAACATTATACGTTGCGATATCGGGATTCTCACCTCTCACCTCCATCACCGTCGAAATTGCCAATGCCTCATTAATCCTACGAATACGACACAAGCCATCTAACAAGATGGTGTAGGTGTAGAGATCCGGATGCAACTTCTGAGCTTCCATATCCTCAAAAAGCTTCCACCCCTCTGAAAAACTACTTTGACTAATTATGCCGTGAATCGTAGTATTGTATGACACGGTCGAGTGTTTGAGACCTACTCGCGAGATTTCATCAAAGATATGCCAATCTTCATCAAGGTAACCCATCTTGTAGTATCCCTTAATCAAGATATTATAGGTGATTATACTGTGCTTGATCCCCATCTTTACCATTGAATCGAAGAGCTCTCTGGCTCTAACCATCTCGCCCAGCGAGCAATATCTATCTATCAATATGTTGCATGTGACAACACTAGGCGAGACGCCGTTCTCCACCATCTCGGAAAGCAAAAGCAGAGCTTCATCCATGTTTCCCGTCTTGCAGTATCCCTTAATCAAGATATTATAGGTGAATATATCGTGCTTGATCCCCGTCTTTGCCATTGAATCGAAGAGCTCTCTCGCTCTAACCATCTTGCCCAGCGAGCAATATCTATCTATCAATATGTTGCAGGTGACAACACAAGGCGAGAAGCCCTTCTCCACCATCTCGGAAAGCAAAAGCAGAGCTTCATCCATGTTTCCCGTCTTGCAGTATCCCTTAATCAAGATATTATAGGTGAATATATTGTGCTTGATCCCCGTCTTTGCCATTGAATCGAAGAGCTCTCTCGCTCTAACCAGCTTGCCCAGCGAGCAATATCTATCTATCAATATGTTGCAGGTGACAACACAAGGCGAGACGCCCTTCTCCACCATCTCGGACAGCAGAAGCAGAGCTTCATCCACACTTCCCTCCTTGCAATATCCATATATTAAGTTGTCATAGCTAACAATATCAGGCTTTAGGCCCGACTCTACCATGGAATCAAATAATTGTTTTGCTTCTTCCATCTTTCCTTTCTTGTAGAATGCATCGATCAATATATTGAAGGTAAAGACATCCGGAGATATCTTGGAAGTAGCCATTTTATTATGCAGGGTCTACCAACGTCGCACAGTCCCTTAATCACGTAATTATATGTGACAACAACAGTGGGTGGAATACCCTTCCCTACCATCTTAAATAAAACCTGGAAAGCATCATCCACATTTCCACACTTGCAGAACCCATCAATTAACGCATTATAAGCCTTAACGTTGGGACAAAGCCCCGTACTTTCTACTCTATGAAGCCAATCATGGGCAGCAACGACCTGTCCAGCTTTACACAGCCCATCTATCACGTGCAAAGTTTTAAATCCAGAACCTTTTCGAACAATTTCACAGCTTCGAAATCCTTATCATCTGAAAATAATCCTTTAATAAGAGTGCTGGATGTCACAGTATCTGGTTCGTAACCTCTCTTGAAAAATAATCCCTTTATAGCAAAAGCAGAGCATCTATCTTTCAAGTGACAATATGCATTTCATCGAACATATAAAGGGCAAAAAAAAACTGCTCAATCTTTGCAGTAACACTTATAAGTTTGTTGTAGAGGCGAACAGAAGGCTCCGGCCACATACTCTTTATTTTATGAAACAATTCAATAGAATCATTTAATTCTTTAACAAAACTGAAACAGATTCTAGACTGCTTAGGTTGAAAAGCCTCGGAAGAGAAGAGAGAGGAAAAGGAGAGAGAATACCCGATAGATGCGACCATCGATTGAGAAATCCTCTTGTATGAATGAGATGAATTGCAGAAACAGCAGCCCTTTTGCTCATCATCTTTAATCGGTTCTTTGGTTTTTGAGAAGCTTAATTCGAAGAAAGGGAAACAGCAGCGAAAAGAAGGCATCAATTCAGATTATACAAAAGACAAATAAAAAGGAAGTAATATTAATCCAAATCTTTTTAAAATGATTTTTGGTCCAAATCTTAAGCCTTTAATTTTGCGAATTCTGTGATGTATTTGGCCGAGTATTTTATTGCTTGATTTGAGGATATTATTTTTTAGAAACAATAGGGCCCTATTGGTGATTGAAACTTAAATTTTGTCCACAAAATTTAAAATATCAATATTTGATCATCTTTTATGTGCTCTACCTAATCTATCCTTTAACCCAATAGATCTAACAACTTCCTTTGACCCGGATCCAGATTTAGGGATTAACCAATGTCTTGTCTACCCCACACCCCGGACCCCACCCACCCCCCCACCACCCACCCCAAGCCAATTTTTTTTTTACTTCCCCTGCTTGTCTACCCCCCAGACCCCCGACCCCACCCACCCACCCCCAAGCCAATTTTTTTTTTTTACTTCTCCTGCCTTGTCTACCCCCCGACCCCAGACCCCCGACCCCACCCACCCCCCCACCACCCACCCCCAAGTCAATTTTTTTTTTTTTTTTTACTTCTCCTGCCTTGTCTACCCCTCCAGACCCCAGATCCCCGACCCCACCCACCCCCCACCACCCACCCCCAAGCCAATTTTTTTTTTTTACTTCCCCTGCCTTGTCTACCCCCCAGACCCCCGACCCCACCCACCCCCCCCACCCACCCCAAGCCAAATTTTTTTTTTTTTTTTTTTTTTACTTCCCCTGCCTTGTCTACCCCCAGACCCCAGACCCCCGACCCCACCCACCCCCCCACCAAGCCAATTTTTTTTTTTTTTTTTTTTACTTCCCCTGCCTTGTCTACCTCCCCAGACCCTAGACCCCCGACCCCCCCCCCACCCCCCCCCCCTACCACCCACCCCCAAGCCAATTTTTTTTTTTTTACTTCCCCTGCCTTGTCTACCCCCCAGACCCCAAACCCCCGACCCCACCCACCCACCCACCCTCCCACCACCCACCCCAAGCCAATAATTTTTTTTTTACTCCCACTGCCCTGCCTACCCCCTGACCCCCGACCCTACTCCCCACCCACCCCCAAGCCAAAAGGAACTTTTTAAACACTTCCCCTAGGGTTTAGATATTCCATTTAGGGTTTAGATTATCCATTTAGGGTTTAGATGTTCCATTTAGGGTTTAGATGATGCTGTTGTTTCTATATTTGTTCTGCATGTTTGGCACTTATGGCACTAATAGTGCCATAAGTGCTAAAAAGACCATTTTACTTTATTTTATTTTGGATTTTCGTTGGCACTTATGGCACTATTATTGCCATAAGTGCCATAAAATAAAATAATAAAGTAAATTTTTTTGGCTTGGGGGTGGGTGGGGTGAGTGGGGTCGGGGGTCTGGGGGGTAGACAGGGCAGGGGGAGTAAAAAAAAATTTCGTTGGCACTATAAGTGCCATAAGTGCCTAACCCGACCCGCGTGCCTGATCCTACCCGGCACGCGGCCCGCGCTCCTGACCCTACCCAGTCCGCCCAATTAAGGGCAAAAACGTCCCAAAGCTATAAAAATGACCAAAATTTGTGTTTTTTCAATGTGTGGCCATAAATTATGTTTTATGCTTCATTTTGGCTACTTCAAAATTTTACTCTATTTTTTATCTCTATTGAATAAAAAGGAACATACTCCATTTATATTAAATAGAGAAAAAGAATTCTAAATTTTATATCCATTTATATTATACTTTATACTTATGCATCTATTTTTATAATCAAACATCATAGCTTAAAAATATTCATTCTATTTATAAGAATAAGAATAAAAATAAATTGTACATGTGTGAAGCTCAAACCACATTATAGATTGTCTAATTAATTTATGTGACAATAGACATTTGTAGCCAAAAGCATATAGTTTATGACTTTGATAGCCACCACTTTTAAAGAATAACTTTGGGGGTAAAAAAGCATTGAAAAGACAAAATAACCATTACTAATTACTGAATAAAAATAAAAGGAAATTAAAATAAATTTTATTTGACTTAGAGAATAAAAAATAAAACAAAAATAAGAAAACCCCTTTCTCTCCAGTTTTGCGGTGACCTTCCCAAAAAATCTCCACCGGCGGCGGCGACCTTTCTCTCCAGCGGCAGCAGCGGCGACCCTTCCTCTGCGGCGCGGAGCACTCCAGTCGTCGGCGCGACCCTTCCTCAGCAGCGGCGACTTCCAGAAGCGGCGACCTTTCTCTCCAGCGGCAGCAGCAGCGGCGACCCTTCCTCTGCGGCGCGGAGCACTCCAGTCGGCGGCGCGACCTTCCTCAGCAGCGGCGACTTCCAGAAGCGGCGGCTTCCTCTCCAGCAGTAGTCGGCGACGCGGTGCTTGGTTCGGCAGCCGGAAAAACATGAGTTTACCGATTGAAGCGATTGCTAGTCTGGAATTGTCGATGGAGACGCTGATGGGAGTCCCTTGGAAGTTGCCACCATGGAGGGCCTTGTTTTTAGAAACATCGATCAAGGGGTTGTTGTTGACGGAGTTGATCTCGTGCTCGATCATCTTGGTGACGGTATACTTGAACGCCTGAAGACCTTTGTCAATGCTAACAGGTAACAGCTCTAGGGGTTCTTCACATAATGTTGTGCAATGTGGTGTCGTAGAAGGATCGTCTCATATATTGATTGTTGTGTTAGAGTGGATAACCTTGCTTAGCTTTGATCATAGAAATGGCAATTTAGTTTGCATAATGTGGAATTTTGTGATCATTTTTATGAGCAGTAATAGCATATACTAATTTTCATGTACTTTTCAACATTTTCATTATAGAAATGGCAATTTACTTTCTTATTTCTATTTCATGTGATTGTGTTTTGGGGGAGGTGCGGAGGGCGTAGCGGTCCTGCTTCGGCTTCTGGAGCGGGTTCGTCTCGCGGAGCTCCTGCGCGGCCTTGACGTAGGCGTTGCTGTCGAGGATGTGCACCATGATCGCCGCCGCCTCAATCTGCCCCGGGTGGTGCTTTAGCTTGGAAAATTGCACAATTGAACCCTCATACATCCCATCATTTGGCGAGCTTGTGGGATGAAGATGCAGAATTTGATTAATGGTGTTGCCAGGGGCTTGAATTGTAAGACTTTAAAATGCAGAAGGAGAAGACGATGATCAAAGTAAAATTAACAAGACACCTAATTTATGCTGCAGTGAAAGACATGAAGATATCACATGTAAGTTTTGTTACACAAGAAATGTATTGATTTGAAGAGTCATTTATTTAGTTCCAAGCTGTATCCATTCTTGATTATGATCTAAATTAGATTAAAATCGATTCGTATATTACTAATTTAATTAAATAAATTAATTATTATTGAATTTATTAATATATTTATTAACTAATGAGTTAGAGCTCGCTCAAAAAATTTTAATTAGTTATTACTGAAATTTAATAAATATTTTTTATATAAATTAGCCAGTTAATTAAATTTCTAATTAAGTATATTAGTTATTTTTAATTAATTAAGTTACATATTATTTATTATTTTTAAATATTTATTATGTGTACAATTGACTATAATACGTAAATAATTGATTAAATTTGTACATAGTTGAATAACATCAACCATGTAAATGTTGTGCATAGTTGAACTATATACATAGTTGACATAGTATTTATGAATTAGCTTAATTATCATTTATATAGTAATTTAATTAATTAATTAATTAATTCTTGAATTTATAAATATATTTATTAACTAATGAGTTGGAGTTCAAGCTCATAAAAATCTTAATTAGTTATGCTCGATTAATGGGTAATTTGTTCAAAATTGTGCATACTCAAATGTGTACACTAGTTGCGTACTATCATTGACTCATTGTACACCGTAGAATTATTATTTTTGCCCGATTTTAAGGTATTTGGGCAATAAAAATTAAGAAATTTAACTTTTTAAGTTCATGTCAATGTTTATCACATCAAATCGAATACTTCTTTATAATCAAGTTTAAACATTTATTTTGAATACTTAATTTCACTTAAACGCATATCGATTACTAAGAGATGCCCCGTTTAAAGGGTAGTTTGTTCACAATTGTGTATGCAGTTAACTGTGCACCGTCATTGTGCACCGTAGAACTATTACTTTTGCTCGATTTGAAGGTGTTTGGGAAATGAAAATCAAGAAATTTAACTTTCTAAGTTTATTTCAATGTCTATCAAATCAAATTGGATACTTGTTTATAATCAAACACATGTCAATTACTAAGATGCTATTATATGTACACTAACATATACTCTTAGTACAAGTAACTTACATGTAATATATCTCCAATATGTTTGAGTGAGTAATGAATATGAACACTATTAACTCATTTAAATCGAATATAATATTTAAACATTTATTTTGAATACTTAATTTCACTTAAACGCATATCGATTACTAAGAGATGCCCCGTTTAAAGGGCAATTGTGTATGCAGTTAACTGTGTACTCTAGTTGTGCACTGTTATTGTGCACTCTAGAACTATTACTTTTGCTCGATTTGAAGGTGTTTGGGATATGAAAATCAAGAAATTTAACTTTCTAAGTTTATTTCAATGTTTATCAAATCAAATTGGATATTTGTTTTATAATCAAACACGTGTCAATTACTAAGATGCTATTATATGTACACTAACATATACTCTTAGTACACTTAACTTCCATGTAATATATATCTCCAATATGTTTGAGTGAGTAATGGATATGAACACTATTAACTCATTTAAATCGAATCTAATGTTTAAACATTTATTTTGAATACTTAATTTCACTTAAACGCATATCGATTGCTAAGAGATGCCCCGTTTAAAGGGCAATTGTGTATGCAGTTAACTGTGCACTCTAGTTGTGCACTGTCATTGTGCACCGTAGAACACATCAAATCGAATACTTGTTTTTAATCAAACACGTCTCAATTACTACGATGCTATTATATGCACTCTAACACGTACTCTTATTGTACTTAACTCTCATGCGATATATGTCCAATGTGTTTGAAAGGGTAATGGAATTGAACACTATTGACTCATTTTTATTGAATATAATGTCTATTAATTGCAATTGCATGCTTAATTTCACTTAATTGCATATGAATTACTAAAACATGCCCCGTTTGTGGTTGACTGTGTATTCCCCGATTCACTGTGTACGTAGTTGTGCACTGTCATTGTGCACCGTAGAACTTTTACTATTTTCCCGTTTTGAAGGACTTCGGGCATCGGAAATTTGGATTTTTAATCTCCTATGTTAAATTCAAGGGTTAACACATCAAATCGAATACTTATTTTTAATCAAACACGTCTCAATTACTACGATGCTATTATATGCACTCTAACACGTACTCTGAGTGTACTTAACTCTCATGCGATATATGTCCAATGTGTTTGAGGGGGTAATGGAATTGAACACTATTGACTCATTTTATTGAATATAATGTCTATTAATTGAAATTGCATACTTAATTTCACTTAATTGCATATGAATTATTAAAACATGCCCCGTTTGTGGTTGACTGTGTATTCCCCGATTCACTATGTACGTAGTTGTGCACTGTCATTGTGCACCGTAGAACTCTTACTATTTTCCCGATTTGAAGGACTTCGGGCATCGAAAATTTGGATTTTTAATCTCCTATGTTAAATTCAAGGGTTAACACATCAAATCGAATACTTGTTTTTAATCAAACACGTCTCAATTACTACGATGCTATTATATGCACTCTAACACGTACTCTTAGTGTACTTAACTCTCATGCGATATATGTCTAATGTGTTTGAGGGGGTAATGGAATTCAACACTATTGACTCATTTTTATTGAATATAATGTCTATTAATTGAAATTGCATACTTAATTTCACTTAATTGCATATGAATTACTAAAACATGCCCCGTTTGTGGTTAACTGTGTATTCCTCGATTCACTGTGTACGTAGTTGTGCACTGTCATTGTGCACCGTAGAACTCTTACTATTTTTCCGATTTGAAGGACTTCGGGCATCGGAAATTTGGATTTTTAATCTTCTATGTTAAATTCAAGGGTTAACACATCAAATCGAATACTTGTTTTTAATCAAACACGTCTCAATTACTACGATGCTATTATATACATTCTAACACGTACTCTTAGTGTACTTAACTCTCATACGATATATGTCCAATGTGTTTGAGGGGGTAATGGAATTGAACACTATTGACTCATTTTTATTGAATATAATGTCTATTAATTGAAATTGCATACTTAATTTCACTTAATTGCATATGAATTATTAAAACATGCCCCGTTTGTGGTTGACTGTGTATTCCCCGATTCACTGTGTACGTAGTTGTGCACTGTCATTGTGCACCGTAGAACTCTTACTATTTTCCCGATTTGAAGGACTTCGGGCATCGGAAATTTGGATTTTTAATCTCCTATGTTAAATTCAAGGGTTAACACATCAAATCGAATACTTATTTTTAATCAAACACGTCTCAATTACTACGATGCTATTATATGCATTCTAACACGTACTCTTAGTGTACTTAACTCTCATGCGATATATGTCCAATGTGTTTGAGGGGGTAATGGAATTGAACACTATTGACTCATTTTTATTGAATATAATGTCTATTAATTGAAATTGCATACTTAATTTCACTTAATTGCATATGAATTATTAAAACATGCCCCATTTATGGTTGACTGTGTATTCCCCGATTCACTGTGTACGTAGTTGTGCACTGTCATTGTGCACCGTAGAACTCTTACTATTTTCCCGATTTGAAGGACTTCGGGCATCGAAAATTTGAATTTTTAATCTCCTATGTTAAATAGATTTGTACACGGTTAACTTAATTTATTGAATTAATTAGTACACAGTTGATAAACTCGTACACAATTAATTAATTTACTAAATTAATTAGTAAACAATTGATATCATTCAAAATAAGTGCACAATAGATAAATTCATACACAATTATTATAATAAGTGCACAGTTGATGTAATTCAAATGCCTCATTATGGAAAGTGAGACATTTGTAATGAGACGGAGGGAATAATTATTAATATTTTTAATATAAATATAAATTTAGAAAGTTCGTATAAGCTCGATTATGTTCACGAGTCTTAAAGTATTAAATAAATAAATCATAATTGCTAAACAAATAAAATTCTGTGTAGATACAATTTTATACTTTTATTACTAAGAAAAATAAATCACAATTGCTAGATTATCACTCTTGATAAAAATCCAGTCAATCTACAGCCAAATCATATGATTGGAATCCTAAATAATCATTTATATGGCAGGAATACACATTCATCAAAGTTTGCAATCATCAGGAGTTGTTTTTTATCAACAAATAATAACTATATTCCAAAGCAACATGTGTGAAATTGCAATAGAAATGTAAAGCTAAATGAATTATATTACTCCATAAGTGAGAAACGAAAAATGGGAGTAAATCAAATAAACCTTAAAAAAAATAATTTCAGTGGGAAACACCATAGTTTCTTCTATCTAAACAAACTGAGGCTAACAGACTCATGCTGAGTTCCACAGTAGAACGGCGTTGCTACACTGAAATTGGGGGAGCCGGCGCTATCGTGGTTTCTCTAAAATCCGGTGAAAATCAGTCGCCGTTCTGTCGAACGAGCCCTAGCTCTCTGCTGACTCAGGCGGAATTTCCGCGCCACTTGGCTCCGTCTGCCGTTGTTCCGTGAATCGGCGAGAGTCGCCATCGGCGTCGGATCTCCCGACTAAACCAAAGCCTCCGTTGCTCTGGATCGACGCTGCTGCTGCTTCTCCGGTACTCTCAACGGGGAAGGAGAAGAAGTCTCTGTTCGGGCATCCGAGTGCCGCCGCACGTTCAACGGGGAAGGAGAAGAAGTCTCGGTTCGGGTGAGAGGTCGTCGTTCGCCGTTCGTTCGGGAGAAAGTGAGGTCGCGGTGGGGAGAAAAATAAGAAGCAGTTCCAATTTTTCATTCTGTTTTTTTAATTATTAAGGTCAACTTTCAATTTTTTATTTTGTTTTATTACAAATTTTTCAAGTCAAAATTTGATTTAAATTTTGTTTTATTTTTATTCACTAATTAGTTAGGGCATGCTTGTCTTTTCATTTCATTTTGACCCCCAAAGTCATTGTTTAAAAGTGGTGGCTATATAAGTCTCAAACTATATGCTTTTGGTTACATATGTCTTTCTCCCTTAATTTATTGGCGATTGGAGATTTTTTTTTTTTGAGAAATAATTTAAGGGATATTGTTGAGCGGCGAGATTGGATACATTTGGGAAAGAAAGGTATGAATTACGAGAGTATTTGGGATTTCAAGGGGGGGGGGTAATTTTTTATTTTTTATTTTTATTTTTTTATTTTATTTTTCATTTTTGGAAAGAGAGAGCGGTGGGTTTGAACCCTGAATCTCACTGTTCGTAGACAGGAGTTCGCACGAACTGAGGATGGGTGATTATTGTTAGGTCCGGAGGGTCTCGAATAGGTGTGTGGGGGATACACCTATGTGCTATTTTTCTCGAATGAAAACAAAACTTTAAATACAAACTCACTTAACCTGTTTACTGAAAAGAGTTTTGTCAAAACAGGGTTAGCGACTGATACTGAATACTCTTCAGTAAGGATTATCAGTTAAGTCAAAGACTTTAACTGATACACGTAAGGCTTCAGTCGAGTTTGATAAATAGAGATATGTTATGAATCTTACTGACTATCAAAAGATAGATCAGTTAGACTGATAACATATGCAGCGGAAAACTTTTGTTTCGTAATAGCCTGTGTAGTTAAACACGTTGTCAGTCGTTAGGTTTCTCTTTGCAATTAATCAGTTTTTAGTTTAAAAAAGTAAGAGCACAAGTAAGAATGTGAATACTGAAAGCTCTAAATAACACAGAGATTTTACGTGGTTCGGAAAACACTTCCTACATCCACGGTCGGTTGATCAGACCAACAACTTCACTGGGCAACTGCTTGCGGGTGCACTGCAAACCGATGCTCGTGCTTACGGGTGCACTGCAAACCTGAACGTGTGCTTGCGGGTGCACACAAACCGAAACAACTGAAGATCCTATCTTCAGTACCAACGCACCTGGTTGGATTTCTCACTCCTAGCACACACTGGGCACTAGGACCTCACGGAGACAGAACACCGATCTGAACTCCTTTTCGACACAAACACTCAATTCGGTTGGTTGAAGAGAGGTTTGAAAACTTGCCAACTAGACTACAAAGAACAAGTTCTTTGCAGTTAGTTTTACCTAGGCTTTGGATATGCGATATTTGCCTAAGGTCTAAGAGAATGTATGTAATCAGCAGTGACTGATTTTTGACTTTGTAATTCTCTTCTTCGATTCAAACTTTGGAGATGTTTGATTTAGCTGAGTAACAAATTTGACAGCGTTTCAGCTTTTGTTGTTGAATCGGTGAATAGTGAAGTGATCCTCGAGCGCTATTTATTGGAGATGTCTTGAATAGATTCGTTGGCGGAGATGGTCTTCAAGATTTCTTCCGTTAGAGAGTAATTTGAACTTGGGCTGAGGCTTCAATCTTCGAGGTTCCTTGTTTGGTGAGAGCGGCTACTTTGAAGAGCAGGAGATGCGACATCTCTGAAAAGGTAATCACCGAAAAGGAATAGCCTCTGCAGAGAAAGGACGATCCTGAGATCTTTACATTTAATGCGGCTGTACTTCTGGAGTGCGTGGCTTCCTTTGAACGTTGGAGGTTCAGTCCGAGGAAGAATGTTTAACTGATACTTTACTTTAGTATCAGTCCGCTGAATCCACGTGACTCGCATTAAGTAATCAGTCGAAACTGATCCTTCGACTGATACTTCAGTCGGCATCTTCAGTCTTCAGAACAACAACTTGTTAGATCCCGGGGGTTTCGAATAGGTGTATGGGGGGGAATACACCTATGGGCTATTTTTCTTTTCCTCAAAGAAAGAGATCTCAAGATAGAGATCTAAAAGAAACTTTACATGCAAACACAGACGCCTGTTAACTGAAAGTAGTTTTGACCAAACAGGGTTGACGGCTGATACTGAAAGCTCTTCAGTAAGGAGTTATCAGTTAAGTTGCTGGAACTTAACTGATGCACTTATGGGCTCCAGTCGAGTTTGCCAAAATAGAGATTATAACACTCTTTCTGACTATCAAAAGATAGATCAGTCAGACTGATATCATACGCAGCGAAAATTAAACTTAGTTTCGCAATAGCCTCGGTTGAGCACGTTGTTGGTCTTAGGTTTCTCTTTGCAGTTATTCAGTACTCAGTTTATGAATTGAAACAACACAAGTAGGAAGGTAAAACTGAAAGCTGTAAACAACACAGAGACTTTTACGTGGTTCGGAACCCTTTTCTACATCCACAGTCGGTTGATCAGACCAACAATCCACTCCGCAAGTGCTTAACAGGTGCACTGCATACCAAACCGTGTGCTTGCTGGGTGCACACAACCGTACCACTGAAGAAAACCCTTCTTCAGTACCCACACTTCACTCGTGTCGGATTTATCTTGCTTAGCACAACCCGCGCTAAGACTCTCAGAGTCAGAAAACCTTTCTGAACTCCGAATCACTCAAAACACTCAAATCTTTCTTTTGGAAATGAGGTTTGAACGAGTGCCAACTATACTGCAAAGAACAAGTTCTTTGTAGCAAGTTTGACCTTGGCTTCTAGGTAAACAAAGGTTTGCCTAAGGTCTAAGAGAATGTATGTAATCAGCAGTGACTGATTTTGGCTTTGGAATTCTCTTCTTCGATTCAAGCTTTGGGGAGGTTGAGCTTTAGGCTGAGTAGCGATTTTGGCAGAGCTTCAGCTTATGTCGTTGAATCGGTGAAGATTGAAGTGATTCTCGAGCGCTATTTGTAGGAGAACTCTTGAATAGATCCGTTGGCGTAGAATGTCCTCAAGATTTCTTCCGTTGGAGAGCAATTCGAATTTGGGCTGAGGCTTCAAACTTCGAGGTTCCTTGTCTGGTGGAAACGGCTCTCTTGAGGGACAGGAGATGTGACGTCTCTGATAAAGTAATCACCAAATAGGAATGACCTCTGCAGAGATAAGATCCTGAGATCTCTGCATTTAATGCGGCTGTACTCTTGTGAGTACGTGGCTTCCTTTGAACGTTGGAAGATCAGTCCGAGGAAGAATGTTCAACTGATACTTTACTTTAGTATCAGTCTGTGGCACGCATTAAGTAATCAGTTCCAAACTGATTCTTCAACTGATACTTCAGTTGGTATCTTCAGTCTTCAGTCCTTCGTCCTTCAGTCTTCAGAACCGCATACTAAACTAGAAACGAACTCTAACACTTGAGTTCAACACTGTTCTAGTCTATTACAATTAAGACCTATGAATTTTGGTATCATCAAAACAAGGATTAAGATATTCCCACAAGGTTCCCAACACAACTAAACTAGAAAAAGAACTCTAACACTTGAGTTCGAACAGTTCTAGTCTATTACAAATTAAACCTATTGATTTTGGTATCATCAAAACTAGGATTATGATATTTCATTAAGTTCCCAACAATTTCCCCCTTTTTGATGATGCCAAAACCTCACAACAGTTCTAAGCAAGAAAAAGACTGAACTTAAAGCACAAGTCATTAAACAGGGTGAATACTATTCCCCCTTAACAATAGAACCTAAAACTTGCACTTTGAAGGAAGAACACAACAGTTTAAAGAAACTGAACGAAGACAAAACTGAAAAACATTAACCAGAGCCTGGACAAAAAGTCATTGTCTTCAGGTTGAGATCAAAGAGAAGTTCTTTTCATTTAAAATAACTGACGAGAAATCAGTTGAGGTACAAAGCAAGACATACAAAGGAGTAAAAACACAAAGAAAAACACATGGGAAACCCATGGACTCCAGCAGTCTGCTTGTCTGCGCCTTGAACTTCTTGATCTCTATCTTCGTTTTCATGTTCCTAAACTTGTTCTTTTCACACTTATTTTCCATTGACTTGAGGTCTTTACTGAAACGTCATCCTTAAAACTTCTGGTGATCCTTTTGCTTTACCATCTTCAGTCTTTCGAGAAGATGCAGAGAACCACATTTGAGAAGGTTTTTCTCTGACTTCTACTTTCCCCCTTTTTGGCAACATAAAAAAGAGAGCTGATGATGGAAGCTATGATCAGACGGTACCCAACTCCTATTCTCAAAAACTCATGAGAGGATTCGAGAAGAGGATGAGTCCAGAGATGCAGAAGAGGAAGACGCCAGTGGAAAGAGAAGATGAGAAGGAAGGCGGAGAAGTGAAGGAGAGCGAGAGGATAAGGGAGACGGAAAGATGAAGGAGGTTGCCTTAGAGATGAAGGAGGCTGCCTCGGAGGGAGAAAGAGAGGCTTAAGAAGAAGAGAGAGGGGACGGGGATGGAGAAAGAGGGAGAGTACGTGAGAGGGGTGTGAGAAGGAAAAATTGAATCAGTGACAGTCGTGAGAACTAACACTGTTGATTTGCCGGCACGAGGTCTTTGAAAAAAGAACCATGTGCGGCTGATGATGCCGGCAGACAACGAGAGAGAGCTCATTATTGTTACATGCCATGGAGGCGAGCAAGATATGTGAAATAAGCTTGATAACCTCCGGAAGCTTAGAAGTTTCTTGGCGCCAGACATGATGATGGAAGACACTCGCGTCGCTGGATATAAGTGAGGGTAGAAATAAGCTTGACGTCGAAGAGACGTTGAGATCCAGTGAAATGGTCCTGTGAAGACCAAGTGTGTGAGTATCATTCTCCCACTCCATGACTTCGTCGTCATTGAACACACCTTTGTCGGAACGAAATTATTCTACAACTTTTGAAAGATTGAAATTCTCACAGGGAAGGCTGTGGAGAGATGTTAGTTAATGAAGAATACAAGTGAAGACTTCGAGGCATATATAGACTATAATACCGAGAGAGAAGATGAAAAAGTTTTTCGAAAAAGGTGCCTAAAATCTTTTTGAAGAAAATTTCACGTTCGCTGTCACTGCAGAGGACGGAAGCTTCAAAAGGTAAGAAAAATCATTTCATTTTGTCAAATTAATGGGATTCTCAAGATTTTCATTTCAGAGGCAAAAAGGTTAGAAAGATTTCAAGTAAGGATCATGACAAGTTAAAGCAATTTTTAAATCCTCTTAAAAGTACTTGTCCTTCATGGATATTTCATTTTCCAACAATCAGTTAAAGATTTTAAAACAAACTGATCAGTTAGAGAAAGATGTTTGAAGAAAAACAAAAACTCATAACTGAATTAACTGATTTTCACATGGTAAGTTGAAAATATTTACTGATCGACTGATCATTGTAGTCAGCCGATACCACTATTTCTGGTTGACTTATAAGAATAAGTTCTCCTTCAGATGAAGACTCATCTTATTTGATTTCCACGTCAGCAGTTGAGGAGCACCAGTTGGCTGAGCAACAGTTATCGTGACTGTAGTTGAGATCTTCAAACACAGCATCATTCTTCAGGGTTGATGAGGCCGATCCTTCCACAAAGATCGTTGAACCTATCTTCAGGAAGAGCTTTGGTCAGCAAGTCTGCTCTCTGAACTGCGGTCGGAATCCATTCAACAGAGACATTCTTATTTTCCACATGATCACGAATGAAGTGATGTCGGATTGCAATATGCTTGACTCTTGTGTGATGAACTGGATTCTGTGAGATTGCAATAGCACTGGAGCAGTCGCAATAGATTGGAACTTTTTTTTCTTCGATCCCATAGTCCTTCAGTTGTTGGACTAGCCATAGGAGTTGTGAACAGCAGCTTCCCGCAGCAACATATTCAGCTTTAGTTGTGGAAGTGGCGATTGAAGTCTGTTTCTTTGAAAACTACAAGATAAGTTTGTTGCCTAGGAATTGACAAGTTTTCGAAGTTGATTTGCGATCAATTTTGCATCCTGTAAAATCTGAGTCTGAATATCCAGAGAGTTTGAAGTCGTCGTCAGCTGGATACCACAACCCTAAGTTGGGTGTGCCTTTGAGATATCGCAAAATTCATTTTGCTGCATCCATATGAGCTTCCTTTGGATCTGACTGATATCTTGCACAGACCCCGACTGCATACGCGATATCTGATCTGCTGGCAGTCAAATACAATAATGACCCAATGATTTCTCTGTATATAGTTGAAGATACAGACTTTCCTTCCGAACCTGGATCAACCTTCCAGTTTGTGTTCATTGAAATCTTGACTAATTTCATGTGCTGAATACCGAATTTGTCGATCAGTTCCTTGGCGTACTTCGATTGATTGATCAGTATTCCTTCGCTGGTCTGCTTGACTTGTAGTTCAAGAAAGAAATTCATTTCTCCCATCGTGGACATCTGAAACTTATTAGTCATAATATCAGCAAACTTCTTGCACATGCGTTCGAATTTGGATCCGAAGATTATGTCATCCACATAAATTTGAACAAGTAGGAGATCTTCTCCTTCTTTCAGAGTGAACAAGGTTCTGTCAACTGATCATTTCTTGAATCCTTGTTCTACAAGATACTCAGAAAGAGTATCATACCATGCTCTTGGAGATTGTTTCAATCCATAGAGCGCTTTCTTCAGCTTGTACACCTTTTTCTGGTCCAGCAACCTCAAAACTCGGAGGTTGTTCCACATAGACTTCATCGGTGAGCACTCCATTGAGAAATGCGCACTTCACATTCATTTGGTGTACTTTGAATCCTTTGTGAGCGGCAAAGGCTAAGAAGAGCCTGACAGCTTCCAATCTGGCAACAGGGGCAAAGGTTTCATTGTAGTCGATTCCTTCTTCTTGATTGTACCTTTTTGCTACTAGCATTGCTTTTTTCTCACCACGTGACCTTCTTCGTCTTTCTTATTTTTGAAAAACCATTTCAAACCAATCACTTTTGCATCGTCTGGTCGATCCACAAGTTCCCAAACTGAATTTGGGTTGAATTCATTGAGTTCTTCTTGCATTGCGATGACCCATTGAGTGGACTTCAGAGCTTCTTCAGTGTCCTTGGGCTCTGTAGTTGATAAGAAACAACTGAAATTCTTTTCTTCATTGATGCGATTCTGGTTGATGTCGAAGACGAGGTTGCACATTGATCTTCGAGTCTTCACACCATTTGATGGTTCTATGATGATGTTCTCCTTTGAGTGGAGTTCAAACCATCTTCGTTACTTCTTGATATCTTCTGGCGAGGGTGGAGGTTCTTCAGTCAGAATGGTTCTGAGTCCTTCAGCAGTTTCTTGAGCAGGGAGTGTTGAACTGGTGTTGCTTCAGCAGGTTTAACTTGTTCTTCGACTGTCGGAGTTCCCCTTTGACTGATGCTATCTGTAGTAGCTCTAGTCGGATCTTCAGACCTTTGACTGATCTTCTAATACTGAAGCTTTTCAGTATCTTCTTCTTTTCCTGGTCCCCACACCAAAACTGTAATGGGTTCGGTGCTTTTCATTTCAATTCTGGAAACTTCAGTGTTCTCAGCACTTCTTTCAGTTTCCTGAATTTTGAAATCATCAGTAGACTCGTCAAAAATAACATGTGGTGTTTCTTCCACACAAAGAGTTTGAGAATTAAACACTCGATAGGCTTTGCTAGATCGTTCCGTTCCAGAGTATCCAAGAAAAATTCCTGGATCAGCCTTGCTATCAAATGTGTTTAATTTCCTTTTGCCATTGTTGTGAATGAAACACCGAGAACCGAAAGCATGAAAATATGAGATTGAAGGCTTCCTCTTCTTCCATAGCTCGTGTTGTGGAATTGATCGGGAAGACACTCAACGCAGCAAGAACATAAAGAAAAGCACACAAAAGGAATTTACGTGGTTCGGATTTTTCAATCCTACATCCACGGAGAAGAAACGATCCACTCTATTTCACTATGAACACTCAAGAACTTTACAATTACAAATTGAGAACTCTCAACCCTAGAAGAAGTGTATAGCCTACAAATCTATCAAGATTGCTATGTATCCTCACTCGCAACTAGTTTACAGTAATGGAAATTCTTAAGTAACAACTCAATAACTAACCTAGGTATTTATAAACAAAGAAATAACCGCTGAGACGGTTGAGCAGCACGCTGGCTTCTAAGTCAGAGGAAAGTCAAAGCCAGCGAAATCAAATGACAGTGAAGTCAGTATGCCAGCGGAGTCAGTATGCCAGCGGAGTTAATATGCCAGCGGAGTCAACGCCAGAGAAATCGACGCCAGAGGAATCAAGTCCAGAGGAATCAAGTCTAGAGGAATCAAGTCCAGAGGAATCAATGCGCCAGAGCGGAATCCATTTCTCTGGTGATAGCCGCGAATTCGGCCAGAGCGTTATAACTAACTTTATCAACCTAAAACTGAACTCCCGCATATTTACTACTTGATTCCTCAGCTATAGACTAATTGTATGCGGATACTATACTCACAATTCCCCACCTTATCTAATACAATTAGAATACGCTGAGTTACCTGCATGTACCTGCACAGATTAGATATAAACCTTGCTCTCCTCAAGAGAGCTCATACCAATCAAAGAACAACACTTTTGGAACTTAACAGTTGGTAAAGATTTGGTAAGCATATCTGAAGCATTATCATCAGTGGACACTTTCTCTATTATAACTTCATCTTTTTCAACTAAATCCCTAACAAAATGAAATCTAACATCTATATGCTTAGACCTCTCATGAAAAGATTAATGTTTAACAAGGTGAATTGCACTTTGATTATCACAAAGAATAGAGACTACCTGTTGATTAACACCTAACTCAGATAGCATACCTCTTAACCATATACCTTCTTTCACTGCCTCTGTGACAGCCATGAATTCAGCTTCTGTAGTGGAAAAAGCTACTACAGATTGCAATGTAGATTTCCAGCTCACTGATGTTCCATAAAGTGTAAATACATATCCTGATTGGGACTTCCTTGTATCTATACTTCCTGCATAATCAGAATCAGTAAAGCCAACTAGAGCTTGACTTAAATAAGTGGCTCCACCTTGAAATACAATTCCTTTATTCATAGTAGCTTTAAGGTATCTTAAAACTCCTTTTAATGCAAGCCAATGTGGTTTTCCTGGATTTGCCATAAATCTACTTACAAGACTAACAGCATGAGCCAAATCAGGCCGAGTACAAAGCATAGAATACATGATGCTTCCTACCACATTTGCATAAGGAATAACACTCATTTCATTAAGCTCTTCACTAGTAACAGGACATTGACTACTAGACAGCTTAACATGTTGAGCTATAGGAACCTGAGCAACTTTTGCTTCATTCATATTGAATTTTAACAATACTTTCTTCAAGTAATCAGATTGAACAAGCATAAGTTTCATATTTTTCCTATCTCTCTTAATATCCATACCAAGGATTCTTCTAGCAGTCCCTAGATCTTTCATATCAAATTCAGCACTCAGTGATTGCTTTACTTTGTCAATTTCAGTACTAGAACTACTAGCAATAAGCATATCATCAACATACAAGAGTAAGTAAACAACCACAGACTTAGCAACTTCTTTCAAGTATACACATCTATCATGCAATGTTCTCTTGAAACCTATACTTATCATGAATTCATCAAACCTTTTATTCCACTGTCTTGGACTTTGCTTCAGTCCATACAAAGACTTTTTCAAGAGACATACCTGACCTTCACAGCCAGCTACTTCAAATCCTTCTGGTTGATTCATGAATATAGTTTCTTCTAACTCACCATTTAGAAAGGCTATTTTAACATCCATCTGTTGCAATTCTAAATCTCGGTGTGCAGTTAGAGCAAGTATAAGTCTAACAGAACAGTGTTTGACAACAGGAGAAAAGATTTCATTAAAATCTACACCTTCTTGCTGAGAGAAACCTCTAGCAACTAACCTGGCTTTATACCTGATGATCTCTGCACCATTATGAACCTCCACCTTTTTCTTGTATAACCATCTACATGTTACACATTTCTGGTTCTTAGGTCTGTCCACCAAGATCCAAGTCTTATTTTTCAATAAAGACTCTATTTCCTCCTCCATAGCTTTGATCCATTGCTTGCTTTCAGAGCACTGAATTGCTTCTTTATAGGACTTAGGCTCTCTGTAATTTACCTCTTCAGCTACTGAGAAAGCAAAGCTGACTTGATCTGCTACAGAGTATCTGGCTGGAGGTCTGGTAATTCTCCTAGCTCTGTCACGAGCTAGATGATAATCACTGAGATCCTCAGTGTTATCCTTTTGTTGATCATCTTCCTCCTGTTTTATACTTGTCACTTCTGATACTCTAGACACTACATCATTAATAAGAGTGTTATCACTAGTTTTATCAGTGTTTACTTCAACTCCTCTACTAGTATACTCAGTAGTAGATTGCTCCTTAATAGGCATTATGTTTTCTTTAAACACTACATCTCTACTGACTAGTAGTTTTCCCTTTCCAGATTCTATGCACCAGAGCCTATACCCTTTAACCCCTGTTGGATATCCCACCATAACACATTTCAATGCTCGGGGTTCCAACTTATCCTGCCTAACATGCATATATGCTAAGCATCCAAATTTTCTCAAGTTTGAGTAATCAGCAGCCCTACCAGTCCACAGTTCTTCAGGAGTTTTAAAATCAATAGCACTATAAGGGCATCTATTTATAAGATAAGCAGCAGTGGTGACTGCTTCTCCCCAAAATTTTGGTGGTAAACCTGAGCTAGAGAGCATACACCTAACTCTCTCAAGGAGAGTTCTATTCATTCTCTCTACAACCCCATTCTGTTGGGGATTTTCAGGTACTGATTTATGTCTTTTAATTCCCCTATCTTTACAATATTCTTGAAATTTTTCAGAGGTGAATTCTAAGCCATTGTCAGTCCTTAAGCATTTCAACTTACATCCCTTTTCATTCTCAACAGCAATACACCACTCAACAAATTTATCAAAGGCATCAGACTTGTGTTTTAAAATGTAAACCCAGACTTTCCGAGAGAAATCATCTATTAGAGACATGAAATATACTCCTCCACCTATAGTGGTGGTTTTGGATGGACCCCACAAATCACAATGAACATATTGAAGTGGTATAGATGAGACATGTTTGCCAACAGGATATGGAAGTTTCTTGCTTTTACTTAATTCACATGCATCACAATTGTTCAGTTTTGCATCAGCAGATAAACCCAAGATACCCTGTTTCTTTAGTTCAATTAATCTTTTTTCACTAACATGCCCAAGTCTCTCATGCCACAATTCAATATCACAAGTAGAGGCAATTTCAGACTCACCAACAATAGTTTCAGCAACTAAATGATACAAAGTCTATTTTCTGGTTCCTTTCAACACAACTTTATCTTCCTTTAAGACATATATATCATTAACACATGATTTAAACTCATAGCCTTTCATTTGTAGTGATCCAAGGGATATCAAATTCCTTTTTAGACTAGGAATATATCTAACTTCAGTTAGGAGCCTTACAGAATTATCATGTAGCTTTAACTTGATTGCACCAATGCCTTTGACAGGGCAGACTTGGTTGTTCCCCAAAACTACAGATCCCAGGTCCTTCATCTGCAAATCAACAAACCAATTCAAGTTAGGACACATATGGAAAGAACACCCTGAATCTAATATCCAATTATTCTCAGTTTTAGAAGATGTGATGTTTAAGGCTTCAGCTTCTTGGAAATTTTCAGCAAGGTCTGCAGTGTCTGATGAGCCTTTTTGAGCTTGTTTTCTTTTCCAGCTGTAGCAGTCTTTCTTGATATGCCCTGGCTTCTTGCAGTAGTGGCATTTCTTGGTTTCCTTCTCATCATCCTCCTTCTTTCCTGATCCTCCTTTCTTACTTTGAAAGGCTTCTTGAATTTTCCTTTGTTGGACTTTGCTTTGACATTGAGGCTTTCACTTGCGGTTTCTTGCCTGCCATCAGATGCCTTTTGCAGCTCCCTAGATTTCAAGGCATTCATGACTTCATCCAGGGAGATAGCAGTCTCCCTCCCATACAGCATGGCATCCCTCATGTTGTCATAGGATTTGGGCAGGGCACTAAGGAGCTGGATTGCCTTGTCTTCATCTTCTAGCTTTACATCAATATCCGCCAAATCATCAATGGTTTTATTGAATTCATCCAGTTGATCAGAGAGATTCTCCTCCTCTGAAACTCTAAAGGAATACAGCCTCTTCTTCAAGAAGAGCCAATTTGCCAGAGACTTAGTCATGTAGAGGCTCTCCAGTTTAGCCCATACTGCAGCTGCAGTGTCTTCTTTTGACACCTCTCTTAGCACTTTATCTCCCAGATGCAGGATGATAGTGCTATGCGTCTTCTTTTGCATTTCAGCGAATTTCGCCTTCCCATCTCCTTCTTTAGGTGCCTTTTCTTGGGTCAGAACATCATCAAGGCCCTGTTGAATGAGAACGACCCTCATCTTCATTCTCCACAGGGAGAAATCATTCTTCCCTGTGAATTTCTCGGTGTCGAATTTAGCAATCGACATTTGGTTGATCTCCAGTCTTGAGATTCAGCACGATGTAGTAGTGAAAAGATTTGCGAGTCCTCCACCGATCACGAGCTCCTCCGATTCAAATTTCCTCCGATTCAGAACTCAAAACAGTTGGTGTGCGTCGATCTTCCTTTTCCCACAGACGGCGCCACTTGTTGTGGAATTGATCGGGAAGACACTCAACGCAGCAAGAACATAAAGAAAAGAACACGAAAGGAATTTACGTGGTTCGGATTTTTCAATCCTACATCCACGGAGAAGAAACGATCCACTCTATTTCACTATGAACACTCAAGAACTTTACAATTACAAATTGAGAACTCTCAACCCTAGAAGAAGTGTATAGCCTACAAATCTATCAAGATTGCTATGTATCCTCACTCGCAACTAGTTTACAGTAATGGAAATTCTTAAGTAACAACTCAATAACTAACCTAGGTATTTATAAAAAAAGAAATAACCGCTGAGACGGTTGAGCAGCGCGCTGGCTTCTAAGTCGGAGGAAAGTCAAAGCCAGCGAAATCAAATGACAGCGAAGTCAGTATGTCAGCGGAGTCAGTATGCCAGCGGAGTCAATATGCCAGCGGAGTCAACGCCAGAGAAATCGACGCCAGAGGAATCAAGTCCAGAGGAATCAAGTCCAGAGGAATCAATGCGCCAGAGCGGAATCCATTTCTCTGGTGACAGCCGCGAATTCGGCCAGAGCGTTATAACTAACTTTATCAACCTAAAACTGAACTCCCGCATATTTACTACCTGATTCCTCAGCTATAGACTAATTGTATGCGGATACTATACTCACAGCTCGTATGGAGTTTTCCCATGTCTTTGAGTGATGAAGGAGCGATTTTGCGTGTAGCATGTGTTGTTGATTGCTTCAGCCCAAAACTTCAAGGGGAGTTTTGATTCGGCTAGCATTGTTCTTGCTGCTTCCTTCAAAGACCTGTTTCTTCTTTTTGCTACTCCGTTTTGCTGGGGAGTTCTTGCTGCAGAAGTTTGATGACTGATTCCTCGTTCTTCGCAGTAGTCACGAATGACGACATTGAGGAATTCAGTCCCTCGATCTGATCTGATGTTGATGATGTTGACTTCCGTTTCAACGCTAAGTCTTCTCAGCAGCTTTGGCAATTCCAGCAGTGTCTCTTTCTTGTTGTAGAGAAATATGACCCAGGTATATCGAGATTAGTCATCCACGACAACTAAGGTATACTTCCTACCGTTGTAACTTCTGGGAGAGATTGGGCCAAACAGATCCATGTGAAGTAGTTGAAGAATTCTTCTAGGGGAGTGTCCTGACTTTGACTTGAATGACGTCCTAGTTTGCTTTCCTCTTTGACATGCTTCACATTCTTGCTTCTTCTGGAACACAATTGAGGGTAAGCCCTTTACCAGTTGATGCTTAGCAAGTTTGTTGTTCGTTTTGAAGTTGAGGAGGTTGAGTCTTTTGTGCCATAGCCAGTTGAGCTCCGAGCTGCTTTTGCTGATGAGACAGGTTTCTGGAGGGCTATCTTCCCATGAGACGACGTAGAGACTTCCTTGTCTGATCCCTCTCAGAACCACCTTCTTTTGACTGTTTCTAATAGTGAATTCATCTTTCTTGATCTTCACTGCGAATCCACTGTCATAAAATTGACTCACAGACAACAAATTATGTTTTAGTCCAGAAACATAGTTAACATTACTGATACTGGCGTTACCTATGTCGAGTACACCATAGCCTTTTGTTTCTCCGATTGAGCTGTCTCTGAATGCCACTTTTGATCCAGCTTTCTCAACATATTGAGTGAGATATTCTTTGTAGCTCGTCATGTGCTTCGAACATCCGCTATCCAGGTACCACGTTCTGATTGAGGCTTTAATTTCTTCATTCTTTTTGTGTTTCCTATTTTTGTCCTGCAAGGAAGAGTTAATTTAGGTACCCAATCAATGTTTGGGTCCTTCATTGTTAGCTCGTGTTCCTTTTGGAATCCATATCTGTTTCAGAACTGGTCTTGGTGCTGATCTCTTGCGCTTGGCTGATTGTCTGACTGAACTGGTTGGCGCTTCAGTTGGCACATGAGCTTTCTTCTGTTGAGCTTTCATTTTAGGAGCCTCGCTTTTGTAGAAGCTTTATCTGGTGCAGTATTGAGGTCTCATCTGCTCCATTGAGTATCTCCTTTGAGATATGTGAATCATCCTTGACTGATGTTGTGGAACATGAGTTTTATAACGTCCAGTTGCACACTGTTGTGGGTGACCTTTGGCTCGTCTGGTCCTATCATAGCTTTGTCTCCATGGTTGTTGTTCTCTTCGAAATGTATTATGATTTAATGTGAATCCATGGTATCACATCAAGCGTGTAAGGTCCATGCAACATTTCTCACAGTGAAGATGGTAATTATTAATGTTATAGTACTGTAAAGTTACTTTAATATATGAGACTCCAATGGTGTCTAGCTGTATTTGAGGTCAGTGGCGAAGCCAGGAATTAATTTGGGAGGGGGCTGAACTTACACGGGCACTACAAAAAAACATATCGGACACCGACGGAATTACCGACGAAAAATAATCCGTTGGTAATCACCGACGGAACAGCGGCGAAATTCCGACGAAGATATTTTTAAAATTTTACCGACGGATTACCGACGGAATAGCGACGGAATTATTAGCGACGGAAAATAATCCGTCGTTAAATATTATTCATTATTTTTTATTTATTTTTTTATTATTATTTTTAATTTACCGACGGAATAACGACGGAATTATTAGCGACAAAAAATATTTCATCGCTAAATATGATTTATTTATTTATTTTTATTTTTTAAATTTTTTTAAAAAAATATATATTTTTATTATTTTTTGTAAAAAAAATAGCGACGGAAAATATTCCGTCGCTAAATATTATTTATTTATTTTTAAAAATTTTTAAATTTTTTTTATTTTTAATTAATAATCCGTCGGTAAATATTATTAATTTTTTTTGTTATTTTTATTTTTTTAAAAATATTTTTATTATTTTTAATTAATATTCTAATTTATTCTTATTTTTAAATTATTGAGAATATTTTAAATTTATTGTTATTTTCAACAATAATATATATATATTTTAACTAACTATAATATTAATATTTTTTATTATTTTAAATTTGATCGTATATTTACCGTCATTCTTTCGTTGGCACCACAAGTCTTAGATATGACTTCAGCATATTCTAAGGTTATGAATAAATGATACTCCCTCCGTCCACGAAATGAGTACCCATTTGTGGACGGCACGGATTTTAAGAAATGTATGGAGTGTAGTGTAAATAGTTTAAGGGTCCCACTTTTTGAGTGTATTAATTAAAGAGATGTGTGGGGTACACTTGCCAAAAAGGGAAATGGGTACTCATTTCGTGGACGGACGAAAAAGGAAATATGGGTACTCATTTCGTGGACGGAGGGAGTATTGTATATTAAAATAGAGTTTAAATGAATTAATAGGTGATAGTTATATCAATAATACGCGTGTTCTGTACTGGTGACCACTCGAAAAGAACTTCAAGGTTAAACGTGCTTGAATTAGAGCATAACTAAGATGAGTGACCCACTGGGAAGTTCGTCTTAACGTATGCAATTAAGTTCAAAATACATTAGAAATACCAAAATACTTGTGGAGAATAAAGCTAGATTGATAAAAACAAAAAATTATTATTATTATTATTATTATTATTATTATTATTATTATTATTATTATTATTATTATTATTATTATTATTATTATTATTCGAAAAAAAAAATAGCGACGGAATTCATTTTCGTCGCTAATACCGACGGAATTTTCCGTCGCTATTTCCGTCGCTGATTTCAGACGACGCTTGCGTCGTCGTGTGCTTACCTACGGACGGTCCGTCGGTATTTTCGTCGGTAATTAGCGACGGAAATGAATTTCGTCGCTATTTTTTTTACCGACCACTTTTACAGCGACACAAGGCGGCCGTCGTTGATCCGTCGGTAAACGAAATTAGCGACGAATTTTTGGCGATTTGGACATTCCGTATATTTAAGGCATTATTTTATTAAAAGACAAGCATAATAGTAATAATAAAGAACACCATTTTCATAGATTATATAATTTAAATATATAACAAATTAGTTTCAATACATTACAAATTTTTTTGGGACATTCTATATTTTTAAAGCATTTTTTATTAAAAGACGAGCATAATAGTAATTATAAAGAACAACATTTTCATATACTATATAGTTTTAATATATTACAAATTAATTTCAATACATTACAATTTTTTTTTTGTCATTTCGTACATTTTAGGCATTTTTTATTAATAGACAAGCATAATAACAATAATAACGAACAATATTTTCATAAATTATATATTTTCAACAAATTACAAGCTAGAATCAATAATAATAAAAGACAAGCATAGTAATAACAACAAACAAATTTTTTTTGGGCATTCCATCCATTTTAGGCATTTTCTACTAAAAGACAAGCATAATAGTGATAATAATGTATAATATTTTTATAGATTATATAATTTTAAATAACACAATTATCCTTAAATTAATTATAAATGGAAGAATATAACAAGCTAATCAACTTTTGTAAAACAAATTTCTTTTATAATATAAACATATATCTATACATACACACACACACACACACATATATATATATATATATATATATATATATATATATATATATATAGGGAGAGGTTCAAATAAGAGCCACTAAATAAAATTAGAACGGAGAACCATTTTAAGCCATTCGATCATCAAGATCTACGGTGGATGTATCATCTTGGTGGATGAATGCAGATCCTGGGTTCGAATCCTGAAGGGAGCAAATTTTTTATTATTTTCGGATGCATTAAATTTAATAGCGAATGCATTAATTTATATAGCAGATGCATTGATTTTAATGGTTCTTATGTTCTCATGATAAGTGTGGTTCTCATTATAACCACACCATATATATATATAACTCAAAATTTGGGAGGGGGCTTCAGCCCCCCTGGCTACGCCCCTATTTGAGGTATTTTATTCCCATACTTGGTATTTATGTTCATGTTATTTTGTACTTTTTTAGGATTATGATGCTCTCGAAGAAACTAACGACCATGAATGAAGTTATGTCATGCGACCCTTCTTACCTTGGAAAGGTACATATTCAGTTCTTTTTATGTTTCACAAGACACTCATATGCAACAGCTGCAACAAAATAGATTCATTTGTTTCCTCAAAACAAAATTGTATTTGTTTATTCGACCTTTTTGTCTATTTAGGTTGGGAGGGAGCGGAAGAGATTTAATTTTGATGATTTTGACACTATTCCTTCTAAATTCAACATATGAGGAAGGAGAGATTGAAAAACATGGCTCTTGACGCTTGATGGAGAGAAGTATTTCATGTCGTTGGGTAATGCCAGAGACATTGGAGGGGATTTGGAGTTTTGGGCTTTTGTTGCCTAAGAAAAGAATGGAAGCGTTTGCTGCTATATTTGAAAATGGTCTCATCAAATAATGAGCTGAATGTGTGTTTTATCTATTGCTACATACTCCCTCCGTCCCAAACGAAATGTCCTCCTTCTTTTGGGCACGGTTATTAAGGATGCATTATCTACCTAATCTAGTAGAATATTAAGGAAATTTCAATTTCTACTAGATTAGGTAGCATATAAGATTAAATGACATTTCATGGCATTATTTCAATTTCTACTAGATTAGGTAGATAATGCATCCTTAATAACCGTGCCCAAAAGAAGGAGGACATTTCGTTTGGGACGGAGGGAGTACTTTTTTAACCTGAATAAATGTTTATTTGGTGAATGAATGTTTATTTAGTGTGGTATTAATGTACTATGATACATCCATTCTTTAAAATTATACATTTATTTCATTTTTAATACGTTTTTGAATATATGTATTTTTTATTTATAGATACTACCTCATATATAATTTGATAATTTTATTTTTAGGATATATTTTATTTGGTTGATAAATTTATCATGGAAAAATGAGGAATACCAAAAATTTCTCCATTTAAATGTCTATTTTTCTTTCCCCTAATTTTCTACTACAAAAGAGTATTTCAACATTTCTCATTCATTATTTTCACTTTAAGAATGAATAATATTATCCCTTCATTTTTGGTGTAATAATATTATATTCTTCATTGAAGTGTAAAGGAGGAATAAGAAATGGTGAATTGAAATTCTATTTTGTAGAAAATGAGGAAAAATAAATAAGGAAGTCAAATGGAGAATTTTTTGGTATCCCTTACTTTTAAATTTTAATGATAAATTAATCAATCAAAGAGAATGCACCCTTAATTTTAATATAAATTTGTAGATGAATAATTAGTTATATATCTAAATAATAGAATTTTCATTTGATTTAACTATATTCTTTTAGTTATGTTTATCTATAAATTATTTATTTATATAAACATATTTTCTATTAATTTTTCTCAATTAAATTGCATTTTAGATGGAAATTTATATATATTAAAAAAAATATGTTATACTTTTTCTTTATATTTTAACTATTATTATACGGTACTCATTAAATTAATTATTATCCAGTATACTTGCAGAGTTGATAATCTATATCTATATCTATATAATATGAAAACACAGTTTTTCAATAATTTATTTTCCGCCAAACTCATGGAAAATTTTCAATTATATATTTATATTAATTGAGGACACTCTGTTAGAATGTAAATAGAGAAAAGTGAGGAGAGCTAGAAGAGATAATAGAAGTTAAACTGTGAAAATATGAGAGAGAGAAAAATATAATTGAAACTTTAAATACACATAAATTATTCGTTTCAAATTTATTTTAAATTATTTTTATATTAAATTAATGGTTTTTGTTATTATCATTCATTTAAGAAATATATAAATAAAAAAATATGCGCAATATACATATCTTAAAAATATAAAAGGGAAAATTGCACCTAAATACACAAACTTTGCCAAAAATCCATATTTGACGCGAAGTTAGGATTTTACATTTTAATACATCAACTTTCGTTGTTGTCCAAATTTAACACGACTTAATGCTTAAAAATTCAAAAAATAACCCATTTTTGTAAATAATTATAAAAAGGCCCACTTATGTTATAATTTGGGACATTTAAACCAAAACAAGATATTTCCTTATGATGTTTTCTTTTAAACCATTTTAGGCGCGGTTCAAAGATTAAAAGAAAACATCATAAGGAAATATCTTGTTTTGGTTTAAATGTCCCAAATAATAACATAAGTGGGTCTTTGTATAATTATTTACAAAAAGGGGGTTGTTTTTTGAATTTTTAAGAATTAAGTCGTGTCAAATTTGGACAACAACAAAAGTTGGTGTTTTAAAATGCAAAATCCTAACTTCGCGTCAAATATGAATTTTTAGCAAAGTTTGTGTATTTTCACGCAATTATCCCAATATAAAAAGATCATCTCCCAAAATAAAAAGTTAGAGTTAGAGAGTTGTGGGATTGGGGGATTACACTGTGTAAGTTAAGCATAGCTGTGGGTGTGGAGCTCGAAGCTCAGTTTCCTTGTATCATCATCTTACTTTCTTCTCAATAAAGAATATAGTGATCTGCCGTGGATGTAGGTATTCATACTGAACCACGTAAATACTGCGTCTCTTTCTTTCATTCATTTACTTTACTGTTTCATTGAGTTCGTTGACGAGAGGTTCTACTGCTTGTGTGGATTCCGACGATTATCTAACAGAGATCGATTGCAGATGCAGCTGCCCTTTTGCTCGTCATCATTAATCGGTGAGTTTGGATCTTTTTCTCTTTAGGTTAGGAGTTGTGAAAAAAGGGATGAAATTGCAACGGATGGAGTTTGCGATTATGGTTAAGGCGACTTTTGTATTCTCTCGTAGGCTCAGAATTTTGGGCTTGAATAATGTTTGGTCTCAAATTATTTGGCCTACCAGAAAATTATTAATGAATAAATTTAAATGTAAGAAAGTAATATTTGTTGAAATATAAAAATAAACTTGATTTTTTGAGTGAAGATATTTTAAAAGAAAAATATAGAGAATTCTAGAAAAAGTAAGTGAAGATATTTGTATTAGAAATATCTAGAATCAAGATATTTTAAAAGAAAAATATAGAGAATTCTAGAAAAAGTAAGTGAAGATATTTGAATTAGAAATATCTAGAATCAAGATATTTTAAGTAGAAAAATCTAGATAGAAAAAAAAATCAAGAGAATTCTAGAATTCTCACTTGACTACTATATATATGTGGAGGTTGTATCAATTGTTTAGAACGAAGTGAATTGAAGAAAGATTGTGCTAGCAAACTACAATCCTCCCACTAAAACTCCTAAGCACACACACGTCCACAACCAATTTCTCTAAATTTCCTTCTACCAATTAAATAAATCCTCCATTATATATACTTATATTCCAACAAAGTGGTATCAGAGCCATAAAATCCTACCTGTGGAATGGCCAACCTACAATCCTTTCAAGTCCCCATGCTCAACAAGAGCAACTTCGACAATTGGAGCATCAAGATGAAGGCGCTATTGGGAGCCCACGACGTTTGGGAGATCGTGGAGAACGGCTACGAGGAGCCGCAGGACGAGGCCGCACTATCCCAACAACAAAAGGATAGATTGCGAGACATGAGAAAGAGGGACAAGAAGGCTCTCTGTCTCATTTATCAAGCGCTGGGGGACGACGATTTCGAGAAAATCTCAAACGCGAGCACCGCCAAAGAAGCGTGGGAGAAGCTCCAGAACGCGTGCAAAGGAGCGGAGCAAGTAAAAAAGGTACGACTTCAAACTTTAAGAGGAGAGTTTGAGTCTTTGCATATGAAAGAGTCCGAGTCAATTTCGGATTATTTTTCAAGAGTCTTGGCGGTGTCTAATCAAATGAAAAGAAATGGTGAAAAATTGGAGGATGTTAGAATTATGGAGAAAATATTACGCTCACTAACTCCAAGATTTGAGCATATAGTAATCACAATTGAAGAAACTAAAAATTTGGAGGAGATGACAATCGATCTCTTGTTGGGGTCGCTGCAAGCATATGAGGAAAAGCAAAAGAAGAAGCAAGAAATTTCAGAGCAACTTTTAAAGTTGCACGTAAGCCCGAAAGATAAAGAAGAAGATCCGAGCAATGGCTATGGACAGTCCGGGAGAGGACGTGGCAAAGGGCAAGATCGAGGCAGAGGCCGAGCACGTGGACGTGGTCGAGGACGAGGAGGTTTCGTCAACAATGGTGAAAGAAATGAGTTTACAAGTGGTCGGGGGAGGAGCAACCCGCAGTCGAGGTACGATAAATCTTCAATAAAGTGTTATAATTGCCATAAATTTGGGCACTATGCTTCCGAGTGCAGAAGTGAAAAAGTAAGGATTGAAGAAAGGGCCAATTATGCCGAGAACACGAGCGAAGTAAATGGTAGTGTGCTTCTGGCATATAAAGGAGAAGCTGGAAGAGATGGCACGTGGTACCTCGACACCGGTGCAAGCAACCACATGTGCGGGAAGAGAAACATGTTCGTGGAGCTCGATGAGTCGGTAAGTGGCAACGTCTCCTTTGGTGATGAATCTAAAATTCCAGTTAAAGGAAAAGGGAAAATTTTAATTCGCTTGAAGAATGGAAATCATGAATTTATTTCCAACGTTTATTACGTGCCCAATATGAAGAATAATATATTGAGTTTGGGACAACTCTTAGAGAAAGGTTATGATATTCACATGAGAGATTATAACCTTTCAATAAGAGATGACAAAAATAATCTTATTGCCAAGGTGCCAATGTCTAAAAATAGAATGTTCTTATTGAATATTCGAAATGACATGGCAAAATGCCTGAAAGCGTGTTACCAAGATAAGTCTTGGTTGTGGCACCTACGGTTTGGGCACTTAAATTTTGGTGGCTTGGAGTTGCTATCAAAGAAAGAGATGGTGAGAGGCTTACCATCCATCAAACATCCCGATCAACTCTGCGAAGGTTGTCTACTCGGGAAGCAGTTCAGAAAGCCATTCCCAAAGGAGTCAAGCTCAAGAGCTCAAAAGCCACTGGAGTTGATTCATGCTGACGTGTGTGGGCCGATAAAGCCAAGCTCCCTCGGTAAAAATAATTATTTTCTGCTATTCATTGATGATTTTTCTAGAAAAACGTGGGTATATTTCTTGAAGCAGAAGTCAGAAGTATTTGATGCATTCAAGAAATTCAAAGCTGCCGTCGAGAAGGAGAGCGGACGACAAATCAAGGCCCTGAGGTCCGATCGAGGCGGAGAATTCACATCAAAGGAGTTTCTAGAATTTTGCGAAGTAAATGGAATTCGACGGCCCCTGACAGTTCCGAGATCCCCCCAACAGAACGGTGTGGCGGAAAGAAAAAACAGAACAATCATGGAGATGGCGAGGAGCATGCTAAAGACGAAGAATCTGCCTAAAGAGTTTTGGGCCGAAGCAGTGGCGTGCGCGGTGTACCTATCCAACCGATCGCCGACAAGGAGCGTGTGGGGAATGACTCCACAAGAAGCCTGGAGCGGGAGAAAGCCAGGAATTTCCCACCTAAAGGTATTTGGGAGCAAAGCCTACGTGCACGTACCAGATGAGAGAAGGAAGAAGCTCGACGATAAAAGTGAAGCATTCATCTTTATCGGGTACGACTCTAACTCTAAAGGCTATAAGTTATATAATCCAAATACCAAGAAAACAGTGATAAGTCGAGACGTGGAGTTCGACGAAGAAGGAGTCTGGGATTTCAGCTCCAGTGGTGACTTCACCTTCATCCCACAATTCGATGATGAAAGGACAGTCGAGCAAGTTGGAGAAGTCCAACAAGAGGTAGTGACTCCGCCAGCTTCACCTATACAAGTTACTAAAGTCTCACCACCATCTTTCTTAAATGAAAGAGCCACACCACGAGCAAGGAATTTGGATGAGATATATGAAGACACTGAAAGGTTAGAAGATCTCACCTTGTTTTGCCTATCTGCTGATTATGAACCTGAAGCAGCAAATAGTGAAAATTGGCGAGTTGCAATGGACGAAGAGATCAAAGCTATAAACAAGAATAATACGTGTGAGCTCGTGACACTACCGGAAAGGCACAAGACCATTGGAGTCAAGTGGGTGCATAAGGTTAAGAAGAATTCCAAAGGTGAAGTTGAAAGATATAAAGCAAGGCACGTCGTGAAAGGATTTCGCCAAAATTCAGAAGTTTGCTCGGAATGAAAAATCAAGTTTAAGGGGGAGTGTTGAAATATAAAAATAAACTTGATTTTTTGAGTGAAGATATTTTAAAAGAAAAATATAGAGAATTCTAGAAAAAGTAAGTGAAGATATTTGTATTAGAAATATCTAGAATCAAGATATTTTAAAAGAAAAATATAGAGAATTCTAGAAAAAGTAAGTGAAGATATTTGAATTAGAAATATCTAGAATCAAGATATTTTAAGTAGAAAAATCTAGATAGAAAAAAAAATCAAGAGAATTCTAGAATTCTCACTTGACTACTATATATATGTGGAGGTTGTATCAATTGTTTAGAACGAAGTGAATTGAAGAAAGATTGTGCTAGCAAACTACAATCCTCCCACTAAAACTCCTAAGCACACACACGTCCACAACCAATTTCTCTAAATTTCCTTCTACCAATTAAATAAATCCTCCATTATATATACTTATATTCCAACAATATTCATAATATACGTCTAAATAAAAATGCAAAAAGATCTATAAAAAATGTTGTAAATTATCTAAATACGGAGCAAGACGAATTTTAAATCTTTTCTTTGTTTGAGTTTTACGATTGGGAATCTTTTCTTCTTATTTTTGGTTTGCGACAGATTGTTATTAAACGGCAGATCGTCGTCACTCGAAATTTCAATGTAGTCATCAAACATTTTGTGGCTACTCTTCTTTTTTTCTTTTGTTGTTCTGTAGACTGCAACTCCATCGTACATTTTTTTCTTTCTAGACGCTATTGTTTTCTTTTCTTTTTTTCTCAGGTGAATGTTTCTTTTTTCCTATTGAGTTGGCTCTTCTTCAATTTCTACAACCATTGATGCTTCCCATTGGTTGTGTGTTTTGGATTGCATTTGCTACAATATTGAGATTTCTCCGTTGATCGAATTTTATAGACTTGAGCATCGTCATAAAACGTATTTCTGTGTACGCTTGTGTGCTTAAACCTCTAAAGTATATAGAGTCTGTACGTGGTTTAGAAAAACTATAATATGTATATATGTGGACCTTTAATTTATAGATTAATTGATTATATACACAATTGTATGTACAAATGTCAAAATGAATGGATAAAAAATTTAAAATTCTTTTAATTTATTTGATATCATCAAACCATGCAAGAAAATACTTGGTCAAATACATTGAACCGAGTATATTGATTGATGCATTATGCAAGGAAGGAAATATGGAAGATGAGTGCGTTGGAAACTATGATGCAACAAAATATTTGTCCCAATGTTGTCATTTATTCTACACTTATTAATGGGTTTCATTTGAAGGGTGATATCGAGAGGGCAAAACAAGTAGTATATGATTTCATGGTTGAGAAGGGCGTCTCACCTAGAGTTGTCACATGCAACATATTGATAGATGGATATTGCTCTTCAATTCAATGGCAAAGATGGGAATCAAGCACAATATATACACCTATAGTATCTTGATTAGCGAATACTGCAAGACGGGGAACCTTGATAAAGCTTGGCATTTCTTCGATGAAATCTCGCAAGTAGGTGTCAAACACGCGAGTGGGTCTTCCTTCCCCTTGCTTACCGAAGGCCGCTAGCAGCAACGCCTATTCTCGCTCCGTCTCATTCTCCGGCCGAACATTCACAGCCACTAGGTTGCCGGTGACCGCCTCTTGCCTCCCTCAACACGCACACAACAGTCACGGCCTTCCATCTTCTTTCAGCTTCATTGTTTAGAACACAATATGTAAAACTTCAATCTTGTTTTCTATTTTAGCAATCAAATTGAGCTACCTTGCATATTATCACACGAGAAAAACATACCACACTGATGAATTAAGCATCAACAATCTATATCAAATTGATGAAACACAAACTGGTAATGATTTTTCAACAATAAAATTTTGGGCCAAATGCAGCTGCAGCTCATGCTCCAAAATCCTAACCTCTGAATCCATATGACTATTATTTGAACCACAAAATAACAAAGCTAATTTCAGTACTTGTCTATTTATCAGCTTCAGATGGTTTATATGATATCCCCACCAATTTCTGAACTCGAGGATCCATCATCACTGAAAACACAACATGATAAACATATTATCAAAATAAAGGCAACAGCTTCAAACAAAATGAAGAAGAAGAAGAAGAAGAAGACTCACCAGCTCCAAATGCTATTGAAAAGAGGTTGCTGGTCAACCAATAACAGTATACAGCCTGCACAAATGAGCAATCTAATTATATATTGTTTAACAATACCAAAGAACTAATAAAAGCATCATTAATTAGAGAGCTTATGATAACAAGAAGTTTATCAATCTCCCCACATTAGCACAAAGTAAGCACAAAATAGATAAAGAATGTCTGCTATGTGCACAACAAACCGTGGGGAACCCTCCCGCGACAGCGGCAAGGTATGCTGAAACAGCTACCAATATGTTTATAAACGTGGAAGGTGACCTGCCTTCTAGATAACCAATCGGGAGCAACTGTAGAGAAGAATTTAGTGATAAATATTTAAAGTGAGCTCAAGGTGATCTCAAAGGAACAAAGAAAGCCACAGCAAACTTACCTGCAACCTAATCCACAATGTCAATGCCATAAGGATTGGGAGATCCGTGCCATCACAAGCTGTTAAATCCGTAAACCATAAAGTTCCACCTGTAGCGAAAGAGGGAACATTGTTTGCCATGTATGAAACCTGAATGGAAAGTGATGAGGTTAACTGTCAAACAGTTTAGAAAGAAATCGAGAGAGCATATACAATTTATCGAACTAAAAGGAATGTGATCTTACCCATACGTAAAAGCAGATCCCCGATATTAATGATGCCATCAATCCCCTCCAATGTAATTTGTCGTAACTGCAAGACCAATATTCATTTACATCAACCAAAGTTGATGCCACAGGTCTTCAAGTGGTAAAAAATGCAGAAAGGTATAGCAAAGATAGCCTCAGAATCCATTATATGTGTTTTCAGCATTACACACATACCTGCTCGCCACTTTAATCCAAGCTTCATCTTTTTCAATATTCTGTCAAACAATAATTCATTATGAGTTGCTAACAACAAGATAACCAAGAACAGAGCCTAAAGCTCATACCTCAATCGAAAAACCAGAGGTTCCAAAATCATTTACATGTTTTTGAATCTGCAAGCAATTGTGTATACAGTCAATTTCTTGGCACAATAATCCTTATGCATGTGGAGAATATTTCACATTCACAACATAATAAAGGACCAGATTAGGAAAATGTTCTTATTCATCCCAATACAATTTAAACTGTTGTTGAAAGTAATGATGCAATCTGTATAAATCAAATACAAAATGTGCATAGGCAAAATCGGATAGAGAACTTACAGCTGTGAAATTTTTGGAACAGAATGTTGAAACATGGTATCATCATAATGTAGAGAAAAATAAAGAGAAGCCAAAGATTGTTATTGTATTGCTTGTAATTGTTTTTCTTGTTTTTTCCTACTGATACACTTCTCCCATTTATAGTGTTTGATGGGAGATGATATTCAATATTGCTGATACAAAGTCATAAGGATCCCTTTGATTAAGGGATCCTTAGTTTTCTTTTGACTAACTTTATCTTTTGACTAACTTTATTGTTTGCTGCTTTTACTGACTTCTTATTCTCAACACTCCCCCTCAAGTTGAGTGACGGGATTTCCGATACTCAACTTGGAAAGAACTTCTGAAAAACTTTTGAAGTCCACAGCTTTGGTTAGGATATCAGCGAGCTGATCTTCGGACCTCACAAACGGGAGCTCCACAATCTTTTCCTCAATCTTTTCCTTGATGAAGTGCCTATCCACTTCGACATGTTTAGTTCTATCATGTTGAACTGGGTTCTCAGATATGCTGATGGCAGCCTTGTTGTCGCAGTACATTTGACACGTCTTTGTTGAGTGAAGTCCTAATTCCATCAACAATCTTCTTAGCCAAAGGACTTCGGTTAACCCACTCTTGATTCCTCTGAATTCTGATTCTGCACTTGAGAGAGCAACCACTTTTTGTTTCTTGCTTCTCCATGAGACAAGATTTCCTCCCACAGATGCAAAGTATCCAGCTGTTGACTTTCTGTCATTCGGGTTTCCTGCCCAGTCAGCATCAGTGTAGGCTTGTATCTCGAGATGTCCAGTCTTCCTGAACAGTACTCCAAAATCAAAGGTTCCTTTCAAGTATCTCACAATTCTGAGTGCAGCTTCCATATGGTCAGCTTGTGGTTGGTGCATAAACTGACTCACAACTCCAACAGCATATGCAATATCAGGCCGAGTATGGGAAAGATATATAAGTTTCCCTACCAAACGTTGATATTTTCCTCGATCCGCCAATTCAGCTCCCTTCACAATCTGTAGCCCATGATTGACAGCCATAGGCGTCTCAGCTGGCTTGCAATCTAGCATCCCAGTTTCTGCAAGAAGGTCAAGAGTATACTTCTTCTGATTGATAAAAATCCCTTTCCTCGATCTGAGTACTTCGATCCCGAGGAAGTACTTTAGTCTCCCAAGGTCCTTCATTTCGAACTCCTTGAAAAGATTTGTTTTCAACTTCTGGATTTCTTCTAAGTCATCCCCTGTTATGATCATGTCATCAACGTAAATGACTAAGCAAGAAATAAGATCACCTCGTTTCTTCAAGAATAAGGTGTGGTCTGAATTGCTTTGCTGGTACCCGAACTTCTTCATAGCTGTGGTGAATCTTCCAAACCAAGCTCTGGGAGACTGTTTGAGCCCATATAAAGTCTTTTTCAATCTGCATACCTCCCCTTCCTCGAACTCATCTGAAAAACCTTGGGGTGCATCCATGTATACCTCTCGTTCTTCTTCAAGCTCACCATGAAGGAAGGCATTTGTAACATCAAACTGATGAAGATCCCAATCCTTGTTTGCAGCAATGGAGAGGAGCACCCTGACAGTGTTCATCTTTGCCACAGGCGAGAAGGTTTCTGCATAGTCGATCCCATATGTTTGTGTGTAGCCTTTTGCAACCAGCCGAGCTTTGTATCGTTCAATAGATCCATCGGGTTTTCGTTTGATTGTGAAAACCCATCTGCATCCCACAGTTTTCTTCCCTTTCGGCAACCGATACTTTTCCCATGTATGATTCCGGTTTAGGGCCCCTATCTCTTTCTTCATAGCATTTCTCCAATGCTCGATCTTCAGGGCTTGCTCCGCTGTTTGTGGAATCTCCTCATCATATAAGGCTGCTTCATAGGCTGTTGCATTTTTGGACAAGTTTCCCTTGGCGATATTCCCAACTGAGTATCGGGAATTCCTCACAACTTTCTCTGGGGTATACCGTTTAGGAGGTACACCTCGATTACTCCTGGGTGGTAGCACATATCTCCCAGTATCTCCATCTACTGTATTATCCTCCTGTTCTTCTTCAATGGTTTGAAAAATATGATCAGCAGAATCAGAAGCCACAATTGTAGGTTCAGAAGCTCTTACCTCAGATATCAGAGGCGGAGAAGATATAGGCTCATGCAGCAGAATAGATTGTTCTGGAGCGGATGAAATATGCTCGGTGTCAAGGCTAACTTTTTCTGTTGGGTCTGCTTCCGGGCCTGGCATTGGTAACCAACTTAACAGGTCGGTCTCACTCTCTTTTTCACTCTCCCCCTGACTGTTAAGGTGGGTACTGTAAAAATATTCAGTTTCAAGAAAGTCGCAGTTCATGGTGGTTATGATTTGATGGGTTTTAGGATTGTAACATCTATACCCTTTTTGGTTAACACCATACCCGACAAACACACACTTAATGGCACAAGGAGAGAGTTTAGTCCGTTCATTCTTAGGGATATGAACGAAAACAGAACTACCAAAGACCCGGGGTTGAAGAGTGAGAGTGACAGGGACAGAGGCCAAAGTGGATAATTTTTGTAATGCGGTTTGAAGTTTTAGGGTTCTAGTGGGAAGGCGGTTTATAAGGTAAACTGAGGTTGCGACAGCTTCGGGCCAAAAATGGCTGGGTACCTTAGACTCAATCATCATAGCTCGGGTCATTTCAAGCAAGATTCTATTCTTTCGTTCGGCAACACCGTTTTGTTCAGGGGTATGGGGACAAGTGGTTTGATGAATTATCCCTTTTTGTTGACAAAAGTTCTGCATGTTATGATTGACAAATTCACCCCCGTTATCAGTTCTAAGGACTTGGATATTTTTCTGGAATTGATTTTGCACCATGGCGAAGAAATGAGTAAATTTATCAAAAACTTGAGATTTATTTTTGAGAAAATATACCCATGTCATTCTAGTGCAATCATCAACAAAAAGCAGAAAATATTTAAACCCTTGACCCCCGGCAACAGGTGAAGGACCCCAAACATCAGAGTGAACTAAAGAAAAAATAGAATCGACTTGAGTATCACTGGGTTTAAAAGGTTGTCGATGACTTTTAGCCAAAACACAAGTTTCACAAGACAAAGTATTATTTTGCATAATGTTAGGGAATAAAATATTAAGGTAACCCGTGGATGGATGCCCTAACCGACGGTGCCAAAGCCAGGCTTCCCGGTCTGCAGTTCCGTGAGCCAGCATCACCTTGCCTTGTTGAGCTATCTCATCCACATAGTACAATCCGTCCTGCTCAGTGCCACGTCCAATAATCTCCCCCGTCCTGATATCCTGAAGTAAACAGAAGTGGGGATGCATAAGCATGGTACAATTGAGCTCTTTAGTAACATGGCTAATAGATAAGAGTTTGTGTGAAAGAGACGGGACATATAGACAATTTGAGAGACGTAAAGTAGGGGAAATTTCTATAGTTCCGGCTCCTTTAACACGAGTCAAATCACCATTTGCAGTCTGAACATGCGTACGATGTGATGTTGATGACTTAATAATATCAGTTTTATCAAAAGTCATTGTATCAGTGGCTCCACAATCAAAAATCCACCCTTTATCTCTATCCCTATTATCACAAGAGGTTTGATATGCAGCGGAAGTATTTAGGGGGCGATTTTGTAATTTGTGAGAAGCTAGGGGGGGCAGTTTGCATAACATGGGGTAATTTCTGCAATTCAGAACAATCAAGGGGTGGCTTTTGTAATATCTCGGAACTTGGGGGGTTAGTTGGCATAAAATGGGGTCTTTTATGATAATAAGGAAAAGATGGAGGGTTTGGTGTGAAAACACCAAACCCTATACCTGATTTTAATGCTCCCAAATTCACTCCAGCCGCCTCCTTTCTGCCCAGCCCGCCGCCTCCATTCTGCCCAGCCGGAGACGACCGTTCCACGGTCAGCGGCGACTGATTTCCAGCCGCCGATATCTCCCTCGCGCCCCACGGTCCAGAGGCTGCCAGTCGGTCGACAGCCATGGCCGCCGCTCTTGCGGCCCACGCCGGTCGGTTCTCGGCCACCGCCGATCCAGTCGGTGTTGCTCCGATCTGTTCCGAATTTCCTCCACTTCCGTCCGCCATTTTCCCTTTCGCAACCTTGGAATTGTTTTCCCACCAATCTGGTGGGTTGCCTCTGCCGGCGGCGGTGTGTGGCGGTCGGACCTCAGGCCGCTGAGTAGGGCGGTGGGTGGCGGCGAGTCCGTCTCCGACCCCTCCCGATGATGAGGCGTTGATGTCGGCGCGGTTGGTTGCCGGCTGCAAGATTTGTAGTCGGGCGGCCTCCCTTCTCACTTTTGAGAACGCCGACTCGACTGAGGGAACGGAAACTTTCTTGAGAATGTCCCGACAAAGTTTATCATATCTGCCATCTAATCCAGGGAGGAACTGAAATAATCGGCAATTTCCGATTAATTTTCGGTGCTTATTAATCCCTTCTTCATTGCAGTTGATTGGATTTGGGTCTCTTCGACCCATTCTGTGGATTCTGTTTGGATTTGGGTTATTTGAATCTGTTTGGTTTATGGTTTCAATCTCTCCTGACATTTTTTTTCAGGAAATGAAGAACAGGGGCTGGGCTGCCTTGATTTGGTGAATTGGCTAGGAACGGTTTTGGTTTTGGATTATGAACGATGATGATTCGTTTCTGAGTTCCTAGGGTTGAACCAGCTCTGATACCATGTTGAAACATGGTATCATCATAATGTAGAGAAAAATAAAGAGAAGCCAAAGATTGTTATTGTATTGCTTGTAATTGTTTTTCTTGTTTTTTCCTACTGATACACTTCTCCCATTTATAGTGTTTGATGGGAGATGATATTCAATATTGCTGATACAAAGTCATAAGGATCCCTTTGATTAAGGGATCCTTAGTTTTCTTTTGACTAACTTTATCTTTTGACTAACTTTATTGTTTGCTGCTTTTACTGACTTCTTATTCTCAACACAGAATTGCAGGAAATATATTTGAGAAGGAACAAGAATGAAACGCATCAAAAGAGTTGTAGCAGCAATTGATGCCCACCTAAACAAGAATCACCCCAAAAAATTAGCCAACCACAACAAAACATTCAATTGAAGTAAAGCTAGAGCTGAAGAATTTGGTTTCAGAGAAGCATCCTCACCATTCCAATCCAGCGCAACAATGTAAAACTTCAATCAAGTTCAGGTAGTTGATTGAATCTGCTGCTGCAACGGCCGCTTCATTCACCACCGGAGCTACCTCCACAGCCCTCTCCCCCACAGCACTGATCGCACCATGCAGATCCCCAGCGTCATGTAGACCCTCAATGTCCGAAGGCAACTTCGACATATTTCTCTGGAAATTCAGCCCATAGCCTGTTCGAAACTCAGATCGCATGAGTCGAGAGACACTTCCTGGTAGCAGGGAATTGCTGGCAATGTTTCCGGTAATCCGAAAATGGCTTCGGATCTCAGTATTCCTGTTAATGCTTTTAACAGGCAATTCGTCGCGATCGCTACCACTCATATGTGAAAAAGAAGGGGCAAATCGCTGGTGCTGTTGATAAAACAACTTAGTTCTAGCTATGATGCTACGCCTATACGCCATTACTTCCGCGATCTACAACAATGAGAAACGGATCATGTAGAGTTTCGATTTCATATAGTTTCAGCTAAGCACACCGAAATCAGCATACACATTTATATTTGTGAAAGAGATTTAAATTTTGCACTCCACTAACAACAAACAAAGTAATCATACAATATTCTACATTTTACATTGTAGAGCTTCACCACACTCTTCAAAATATCCCCAAAAGTAACTTTCCCGAACAAAATAGGTTGGAAAACCCTCTACACAGCACGCTAATTGTTTGTGGCAAATGACTAAAGCAAAAAAAAAATAGACTGCAGCAAGATATGAACACGCCAACCAACTGTTCGAGAAAAGTCCTGACTCAAAAGGTACCTCAGCGTCGAAGTGAAATGATACGAAATTCGAGCCTCACACCAATTTGTTCCCCAATTTTACACAACTTCCATCAGAAACGACAATAAATAGTAGATTAGAAGAAAAGATCCGCTATGAGCGCAAGAATCTCAACTAGAAACCAAGTCACTCACCACCAACTTGCGCAACAATCCGTGAAAAAGAACCCAAGCCCAAGCCCATAATCCCCAAAACAGAAATCCCTAACCATTTCCAACAAAAACATGCACAAATTTCCAAGTTCACCATCAGATCACATCCTTGAAGCAAGAAAAATCTTCCTAGATTTAGCAAAAATTAAAAGTAAACCTCAAAATTGAATGTTTTCAAGCGTATCTTTAAGGGGGGTTTACGATCTCCCAAAAAAAGGCGACATGCTTTTATTAACATAAAACTGAAAATTAAAATCTTACTAGGGTTTTGGAATTGAGCGATGAGGGGGATCTCCACAGGTTTTAAGCTGTAGAGGAAAAGCTAGCTTTTAAGCTGATAATGAGTGATCTAAGTTAGCAACTCACTTTCTTCCTTTTTCTTTTCCTCTTTATTCCTTTCCTTTTTAGGAATTAAACTTACTAGCTTTCACGCTGCCTCAACTCCTCCGGAAGGTTTTCTAAACCATGTCTATATTTTTGTGTTTAAACTTATTTATTTATATAAACAAATTTTTTATTGTTTGCTCTCAAATAAATTAATTAATTTTAGATTGATATGTAACATGTATTAAAAATTAAACTTTAAATATGATTTTTTTTCAAAATTTCAATGACAATGTTAAATTTTGATATAGAGTTGAAGTAACTGTAATATAATAATAATTTTACAGGTTAATTAATTATATAAATAAATTGTATACTGTAAAGTTTGTAATATGTGCACATGTTATTTGGTTTATATAAACAAATCTCAAATTGCATTATTGTTATCATAATTCTAATTTATCTACTATATAATTATTGTTACACGATACTCACTAAATTTAATATTGTATTCATTAAGTTTATAATATTCTACACTACTTTAAATAAAATAATATTTAAATTAATATGAATAATTTTTTGTTATGAAATGATCTAATTCATAAATAATGATATTTTTATATTTTTACATCGTTTCTAAAAATAATAAATTAATAAATTTGATGCTTGTCGTGCATCGCACGGACTGACGTACTAGTTTTTTTGAATTAGGTGATATGAGGTCTGAGCTTCGCGCACATACTCTTTATTCTTATGAAGAGAGAGAATAATTTTAAGCTCTAATGTTTGGTTATAAAAATAGATTAATTAATAAATAGAGTGGATTTTGAAAATAGCCTATTTCTTTTAGTAAACTTAAAAATTATCCACTAAAATAAAAACTTAAAAAATACCCACACTTACCATTTTACCATTTACCTCTCCTGCCCTGCCACAATTAACACTAGCAATTCAGTCTTGAATTCATCAAACTTGTTATGAATTCGAGAATTCACAACTAAAACAATTGGTCGTGAATTCGAGTTTTAAAACTCAAATTCACAACCAACACTAGCGATTCAGTTGTAAATTTATCGAGTTGGTTGTGAATTATTGTGTTAGTTGTGAATTCATAGATGTGGTTGTGAATTCAAGAAATTAAGTTGTGAATTCGAGAATTCACAACTAAAACAACTAGTTTGTGAATTCGAGCTTTAAAACTCAAATTCACGACTACTTGAATTCATAACTAGCAGTAGAGTTGGTTGTGAATTCGAGATTTAAAATTCGAATTCACAACTAACAAATTGGTTGTGAATTCGAGATTTCACAACAAAAAACAACTAGTTGTGAATTCAAGCTTTAAAACTCGAATTCACAACCAACACTAACGATTCAGTTGTGAATTCTAGTTTTAGTTGTGAATTCATAGATCTGATTGTTATTTCAAGAATATTAAGTTATGAATTCATAGATGTGGTCGTGAATTTAAAAACATTAAGTTTTGAATTTATAAATCTGATTGTGAATTCAAGAAAATTAAGTTGTGAATTCAAGAATTTTTTTTTTTGGCTTGGGGGGCAGGGCATGGGGGGTTAAAAAAAATTGACTTGGGGGTGGGTGGTCGGGCGGTGGGGTGGGGGGCAGGGGAGAGTAATAATATTTTTTTTTTTGGCTTGGGGGTGGGTGGTTAGGGGGAGGGCAGGGCAGGGTAGAGGGGAGTAAAAAAAAATTGGCTTCGGGGTGGGTGGTCGGGTGGGAGTAAAAAAAAAAATTAACTTGGGGGAGGGGGGTCGGGGGTCTGGGGGTAAACAGGGCAGGGGGAGTGATTTTTTTTTTTAATTTTAGTCTTAGGGTTGGTTTAGTCATTTAACACAAAAAGTGAGTATTTTTTTAAGTTTTTATTTGAGTGGGTAAATTTTAAGTTTACTGAAAAAAGGTGGCTATTTTCATATCTTAATTCTAATAAATATATATTATAGTATAATCTAAATGAATGGATACAAAATTTAATTTTTTTTAATTTATTTGATATCCTCAAACCATGCAAGAAAATACTTGGTCAAATACATTGAACCGAGTATATTGATTGATGCATTATGCAAGGAAGGAAATATGGAAGATGCTGGGAAATTATGATGCAACAAAATATTTATCCCAACGTTGTCACTTTTTCTACACTTATTAATGGGTTTCGTTTGAAGGGTGATATCGAGAGGGCAAAACAATTATATGATGTCATGGTTGAGAAGGGCGTCTTGTCTAGTGTTGTCACATGAAACATATTGATAGATGGATTTGCGAGATGGTTAGAGTGAGGCGTTGGCGTTTCTTAGGGTGATGGAGGCATGAGACATCAATCCTGATATCGTAACGTATGGTGTTCTGATCAACGGCTTGCGCAAGGGCGGAAGACATGCTGAAGCTATGAGGCTCTTAAACCATCCGATCCTAACGCACATACCTACAACATGATGCTCGACTCCCTCTAACATGAAGGGGAGGCGACGAGGATGATGGTGGAGACGGAAAGGAGCGGCCGTGCGCGATGGCGTGACGTTAGCCATTATTGTGTGGCATCTGGTGAAGAGAAAAAACGTGCATGAGGCAATACCTTTCTTGGAGAGGATTCAATGTTAATGTGAAATTAATGTGAAAGATCAATTCTTTTACTTCCTAGAATTGCAAAATGTACCTTATCATTAAGCTCTACTTCATCGCCTTAGTCACCAAACGAGATTACGAGGGAAGAAACATAACTTTACAACTCGAACATCTAGAGTTTATTGTTGAAAGTAGCTTTAGCTGAAGCTCGACTGTTTCTCGCTTCCTTGCCATCCTCTTACGAAGGAAAGTTAATCACGTTGGATTTTTACTCGGTTTCTAGTTGTCAGGAAAGCTATAAGAGTGATATATACTCGAAGGGAGTTCCACCTTAGGGTGGTCTTGCTGCTAGTATGAATCCATCGGCTTTGAGTTTCTCGTCTTGTTGTGATTTCACCGTTTTCCATCTTCACTAGTGTTGTGTCTGATGAATAATTTGATACTGATTTTGACATTTTGTGTTCATCAGCAGCATGCCACCGGTGACCGCCTCTTGCCTCCCTCAACACACGCACACAACAGTCACGGCCTTCCATCTTCTTTCACTTAAATCTTCATTGTTTAGAAATCACAATATGTAGAAACCTTGCATATATTATCACACGAGAAAAACATACCACACTCATGTGTGTGTTTGTGTGTGTCAGATGAATTAAGCATCAACAATCTATATCAAATTGATGAAACACAAAAGGGTAATGATTTTTCAACAATAAAATTTTGGGCCAAATGCAGCTGCAGCTCTCAGTACGTCTATTTATCAGCTTCAGATGATTTATATGATATCCCCAGCAATTTCCGAACTCGAGGATCCATCATCACTGAATACACAACATGATAAACATATTATCAAAATAAAGGCAACAACTTCAAACAAAATGAAGAAGAAGAAGAAGAAGAAGACTCACCAGCTCCAAATGCTATTGAAAAGAGGTTGCTGGTCAACCAATAACAGTATACAGCCTGCACAAATGCGCTATCTAATCATATATTCATTTTATGTAGATTGTTTAACAAAACCAAATAATTAATTAAACCATCATTAATTAAAGAGCATATGATAACAAGAAGTTTAAGTATCTCAGCACAAAACAGATAAAGAATGTCTGCTATAACAAACCGTGGGGAACCCTCCAGCGACAGCGGCAAGGTATGCTGAAACAGCTACTAACATGTTACGAGACGTGCAAGGTGACTCACCTTCTAGATAACCAAACGGGTGCAACTGTAGAGAAGAATTTAGTGATAAATATTTAAAGTGAGCTCAAGGTGATCATATCTTGAAGGAACAAAGAAAACAACACCAAGGATATGATGGGAGAAGTTAGCTTACCTCCAACCTAAGCCACAATGTCAATGCCATAAGGATTGGGAGATCCGTGTGACCACAAGCTGTTAAATCCGTGAACCATAAAGTTCCACCTGTAGTGAAAGAGGGAACATTGTTTGCCATGTATGAAACCTGAATGGAAAGTGACGAGGTCGGTTTAGAAAGAAATCGAGAGAGCATAAGAAATTTATCGAACTAAAAGGAATGTGATCTTACCCATACGTAAAACCAGATCCCCGATATTACTGATGCCATCAATCCCCTCCCATGTAATTTGTCGTAACTGCAAGACCAATATTCATTTACATCAACCAAAGCTGAGGCCACAGGTCTTCAAGTGGTAAAAAATGAAGAAAGGTATAGCAAAGATAGCCTCAGAATACATTATATGTGTTTTCAGCATTACACACATACCTGCTCACCAGTTTTCTCCAAGCTTTACCTTTTTCATTATTCTGTCAAACAATAATCGATTATGAGTCGCTAACAACAAGATAACCAAGAACATAGCCTAAAGCTCATACGGTCATACCTCATTTGAAATATCAGACATTTGCAAGTGACGTACTTGTTTTACAAACTGCAAACAATTGTGTATACAATCAATTTCTTGGCACAATAATCCTTATGCATGTGGATAATATTTCACATTCACAACAAAATAAAAGGACCAGCATAGGAAAATGTTCTTATTCATCCCAATACAATTTAAACTGTTGCTGAAAGTAATGACGCAATCTGTATAAATCAAATACAAAATGGGCATAGGCAAAATCGGATAGAGAACTTACAGCTGTGAAATTTTTGGAACAGAATTGCAGGAAATATATTTGAGAAGGAACAAAAATGAAACGCATCAAAAGAGTTGTAGCAGCAATTGATGCCCACCTAAACAAGAATCCCCCCAAAAAATTAGCCAACACAACAAAACATTCAATTGAAGTAAAGCTAGAGCTGAAGAATTTGGTTTCAGAGAAACATCCTCACCATTCCAATCCAGCGCAACAATGAAAAACTTCAATCAAGTTCAGGTAGTTGATTGAATCTGCTGCTGCAACGGCCGCTTCATTCACCACAGGAGCTACCTCCACAGCCTTCTCCCCCACAGCACTGATCGCACCATACAGATCCCCAGCGTCATGTAGACCCTCAATGTCCGAAGGCAACTTCGACATATTTCTCTGGAAATTCAGCCCATAGCCTGTTCGAAACTCAGATCGCATGAGTCGAGAGACACTTCCTGGTAGCAGGGAATTGCTGGCAATGTTTCCGGTAATCCGAAAATGGCTTCGGATCTCAGTATTCTTGTTAATGCTTTTAACAGGCAATTCGTCGCGATCGCTACCACTCATATGTGAAAAAGAAGGGGCAAATCGCTGGTGCTGTTGATAAAACAACTTAGTTCTAGCTATGATGCTACGCCTATACGCCATTACTTCCGCGATCTACAACAATGAGAAACGGATCATGTAGAGTTTCGATTTCATATAGTTTCAGCTAAGCACACCGAAATCAGCATACACATTTATATTTGTGAAAGAGATTTAAATTTTGCACTCCACTAACAACAAACAAAGTAATCATACAATATTCTACATTTTACATTGTAGAGCTTCACCACACTCTTCAAAATATCCCCAAAAGTAACTTTCCCGAACAAAATAGGTTGGAAAACCCTCTACACAGCACGCTAATTGTTTGTGGCAAATGACTAAAGCAAAAAAAAAATAGACTGCAGCAAGATATGAACACGCCAACCAACTGTTCGAGAAAAGTCCTGACTCAAAAGGTACCTCAGCGTCGAAGTGAAATGATACGAAATTCGAGCCTCACACCAATTTGTTCCCCAATTTTACACAACTTCCATCAGAAACGACAATAAATAGTAGATTAGAAGAAAAGATCCGCTATGAGCGCAAGAATCTCAACTAGAAACCAAGTCACTCACCACCAACTTGCGCAACAATCCGTGAAAAAGAACCCAAGCCCAAGCCCATAATCCCCAAAACAGAAATCCCTAACTATTTCCAACAAAAACATGCACAAATTTCCAAGTTCACCATCAGATCACATCCTTGAAGCAAGAAAAATCTTCCTAGATTTAGCAAAAATTAAAAGTAAACCTCAAAATTGAATGTTTTCAAGCGTATCTTTAAGGGGGGTTTACGATCTCCCAAAAAAAGGCGACATGCTTTTATTAACATAAAACTGAAAATTAAAATCTTACTAGGGTTTTGGAATTGAGCGATGAGGGGGATCTCCACAGGTTTTAAGCTGTAGAGGAAAAGCTAGCTTTTAAGCTGATAATGAGTGATCTAAGTTAGCAACTCACTTTCTTCCTTTTTCTTTTCCTCTTTATTCCTTTCCTTTTTAGGAATTAAACTTACTAGCTTTCACGCTGCCTCAACTCCTCCGGAAGGTTTTCTAAACCATGTCTATATTTTTGTGTTTAAACTTATTTATTTATATAAACAAATTTTTTATTGTTTGCTCTCAAATAAATTAATTAATTTTAGATTGATATGTAACATGTATTAAAAATTAAACTTTAAATATGATTTTTTTTTCAAAATTTCAATGACAATGTTAAATTTTGATATAGAGTTGAAGTAACTGTAATATAATAATAATTTTACAGGTTAATTAATTATATAAATAAATTGTATACTGTAAAGTTTGTAATATGTGCACATGTTATTTGGTTTATATAAACAAATCTCAAATTGCATTATTGTTATCATAATTCTAATTTATCTACTATATAATTATTGTTACACGATACTCACTAAATTTAATATTGTATTCATTAAGTTTATAATATTCTACACTACTTTAAATAAAATAATATTTAAATTAATATGAATAATTTTTTGTTATGAAATGATCTAATTCATAAATAATGATATTTTTATATTTTTACATCGTTTCTAAAAATAATAAATTAATAAATTTGATGCTTGTCGTGCATCGCACGGACTGACGTACTAGTTTTTTTGAATTAGGTGATATGAGGTCTGAGCTTCGCGCACATACTCTTTATTCTTATGAAGAGAGAGAATAATTTTAAGCTCTAATGTTTGGTTATAAAAATAGATTAATTAATAAATAGAGTGGATTTTGAAAATAGTCTATTTCTTTTAGTAAACTTAAAAATTATCCACTAAAATAAAAACTTAAAAAATACCCACACTTACCATTTTACCATTTACCTCTCCTGCCCTGCCACAATTAACACTAGCAATTCAGTCTTGAATTCATCAAACTTGTTATGAATTCGAGAATTCACAACTAAAACAATTGGTCGTGAATTCGAGTTTTAAAACTCAAATTCACAACCAACACTAGCGATTCAGTTGTAAATTTATCGAGTTGGTTGTGAATTATTGTGTTAGTTGTGAATTCATAGATGTGGTTGTGAATTCAAGAAATTAAGTTGTGAATTCGAGAATTCACAACTAAAACAACTAGTTTGTGAATTCGAGCTTTAAAACTCAAATTCACGACTACTTGAATTCATAACTAGCAGTAGAGTTGGTTGTGAATTCGAGATTTAAAATTCGAATTCACAACTAACAAATTGGTTGTGAATTCGAGATTTCACAACAAAAAACAACTAGTTGTGAATTCAAGCTTTAAAACTCGAATTCACAACCAACACTAACGATTCAGTTGTGAATTCTAGTTTTAGTTGTGAATTCATAGATCTGATTGTTATTTCAAGAATATTAAGTTATGAATTCATAGATGTGGTCGTGAATTTAAAAACATTAAGTTTTGAATTTATAAATCTGATTGTGAATTCAAGAAAATTAAGTTGTGAATTCAAGAATTTTTTTTTTGGCTTGGGGGCAGGGCATGGGGGGTTAAAAAAAATTGACTTGGGGGTGGGTGGTCGGGCGGTGGGGTGGGGGGCAGGGGAGAGTAATAATATTTTTTTTTTGGCTTGGGGGTGGGTGGTTAGGGGGAGGGCAGGGCAGGGTAGAGGGGAGTAAAAAAAAATTGGCTTCGGGGTGGGTGGTCGGGTGGGAGTAAAAAAAAAAATTAACTTGGGGGAGGGGGGTCGGGGGTCTGGGGGTAAACAGGGCAGGGGGAGTGATTTTTTTTTTTTTAATTTTAGTCTTAGGGTTGGTTTAGTCATTTAACACAAAAAGTGAGTATTTTTTTAAGTTTTTATTTGAGTGGGTAAATTTTAAGTTTACTGAAAAAAGGTGGCTATTTTCATATCTTAATTCTAATAAATATATATTATAGTATAATCTAAATGAATGGATACAAAATTTAATTTTTTTTAATTTATTTGATATCCTCAAACCATGCAAGAAAATACTTGGTCAAATACATTGAACCGAGTATATTGATTGATGCATTATGCAAGGAAGGAAATATGGAAGATGCTGGGAAATTATGATGCAACAAAATATTTATCCCAACGTTGTCACTTTTTCTACACTTATTAATGGGTTTCGTTTGAAGGGTGATATCGAGAGGGCAAAACAATTATATGATGTCATGGTTGAGAAGGGCGTCTTGTCTAGTGTTGTCACATGAAACATATTGATAGATGGATTTGCGAGATGGTTAGAGTGAGGCGTTGGCGTTTCTTAGGGTGATGGAGGCATGAGACATCAATCCTGATATCGTAACGTATGGTGTTCTGATCAACGGCTTGCGCAAGGGCGGAAGACATGCTGAAGCTATGAGGCTCTTAAACCATCCGATCCTAACGCACATACCTACAACATGATGCTCGACTCCCTCTAACATGAAGGGGAGGCGACGAGGATGATGGTGGAGACGGAAAGGAGCGGCCGTGCGCGATGGCGTGACGTTAGCCATTATTGTGTGGCATCTGGTGAAGAGAAAAAACGTGCATGAGGCAATACCTTTCTTGGAGAGGATTCAATGTTAATGTGAAATTAATGTGAAAGATCAATTCTTTTACTTCCTAGAATTGCAAAATGTACCTTATCATTAAGCTCTACTTCATCGCCTTAGTCACCAAACGAGATTACGAGGGAAGAAACATAACTTTACAACTCGAACATCTAGAGTTTATTGTTGAAAGTAGCTTTAGCTGAAGCTCGACTGTTTCTCGCTTCCTTGCCATCCTCTTACGAAGGAAAGTTAATCACGTTGGATTTTTACTCGGTTTCTAGTTGTCAGGAAAGCTATAAGAGTGATATATACTCGAAGGGAGTTCCACCTTAGGGTGGTCTTGCTGCTAGTATGAATCCATCGGCTTTGAGTTTCTCGTCTTGTTGTGATTTCACCGTTTTCCATCTTCACTAGTGTTGTGTCTGATGAATAATTTGATACTGATTTTGACATTTTGTGTTCATCAGCAGCATGCCACCGGTGACCGCCTCTTGCCTCCCTCAACACACGCACACAACAGTCACGGCCTTCCATCTTCTTTCACTTAAATCTTCATTGTTTAGAAATCACAATATGTAGAAACCTTGCATATATTATCACACGAGAAAAACATACCACACTCATGTGTGTGTTTGTGTGTGTCAGATGAATTAAGCATCAACAATCTATATCAAATTGATGAAACACAAAAGGGTAATGATTTTTCAACAATAAAATTTTGGGCCAAATGCAGCTGCAGCTCTCAGTACGTCTATTTATCAGCTTCAGATGATTTATATGATATCCCCAGCAATTTCCGAACTCGAGGATCCATCATCACTGAATACACAACATGATAAACATATTATCAAAATAAAGGCAACAACTTCAAACAAAATGAAGAAGAAGAAGAAGAAGAAGAAGACTCACCAGCTCCAAATGCTATTGAAAAGAGGTTGCTGGTCAACCAATAACAGTATACAGCCTGCACAAATGCGCTATCTAATCATATATTCATTTTATGTAGATTGTTTAACAAAACCAAATAATTAATTAAACCATCATTAATTAAAGAGCATATGATAACAAGAAGTTTAAGTATCTCAGCACAAAACAGATAAAGAATGTCTGCTATAACAAACCGTGGGGAACCCTCCAGCGACAGCGGCAAGGTATGCTGAAACAGCTACCAACATGTTACGAGACGTGCAAGGTGACTCACCTTCTAGATAACCAAACGGGTGCAACTGTAGAGAAGAATTTAGTGATAAATATTTAAAGTGAGCTCAAGGTGATCATATCTTGAAGGAACAAAGAAAACAACACCAAGGATATGATGGGAGAAGTTAGCTTACCTCCAACCTAAGCCACAATGTCAATGCCATAAGGATTGGGAGATCCGTGTGACCACAAGCTGTTAAATCCGTGAACCATAAAGTTCCACCTGTAGTGAAAGAGGGAACATTGTTTGCCATGTATGAAACCTGAATGGAAAGTGACGAGGTCGGTTTAGAAAGAAATCGAGAGAGCATAAGAAATTTATCGAACTAAAAGGAATGTGATCTTACCCATACGTAAAACCAGATCCCCGATATTACTGATGCCATCAATCCCCTCCCATGTAATTTGTCGTAACTGCAAGACCAATATTCATTTACATCAACCAAAGCTGAGGCCACAGGTCTTCAAGTGGTAAAAAATGAAGAAAGGTATAGCAAAGATAGCCTCAGAATACATTATATGTGTTTTCAGCATTACACACATACCTGCTCACCAGTTTTCTCCAAGCTTTACCTTTTTCATTATTCTGTCAAACAATAATCGATTATGAGTCGCTAACAACAAGATAACCAAGAACATAGCCTAAAGCTCATACGGTCATACCTCATTTGAAATATCAGACATTTGCAAGTGACGTACTTGTTTTACAAACTGCAAACAATTGTGTATACAATCAATTTCTTGGCACAATAATCCTTATGCATGTGGATAATATTTCACATTCACAACAAAATAAAAGGACCAGCATAGGAAAATGTTCTTATTCATCCCAATACAATTTAAACTGTTGCTGAAAGTAATGACGCAATCTGTATAAATCAAATACAAAATGGGCATAGGCAAAATCGGATAGAGAACTTACAGCTGTGAAATTTTTGGAACAGAATTGCAGGAAATATATTTGAGAAGGAACAAAAATGAAACGCATCAAAACAGTTGTAGCAGCAATTGATGCCCACCTAAACAAGAATCCCCCCAAAAAATTAGCCAACCACAACAAAACATTCAATTGAAGTAAAGCTAGAGCTGAAGAATTTGGTTTGAGAGAAACATCCTCACCATTCCAATCCAGCGCAACAATGAAAAACTTCAATCAAGTTCAGGTAGTTGATTGAATCTGCTGCTGCAACGGCCGCTTCATTCACCACCGGAGCTACCTCCACAGCCTTCTCCCCCACAGCACTGATCGCACCATACAGATCCCCAGCGTCATGTAGACCCTCAATGTCCGAAGGCACCTTTGAAATATTTCTATGGAAATTATGCCCATAGCCTGTTCGAAACTCAGATCGCATGAGTCGAGAGACACTTCCTGGTAGCAGGGAATTGCTGGTAATGTTTCCGGTAATCCGAAAATGGCTTCGGATCTCAGTATTCCTGTTAATGCTTTTAGCAGGCAATTCGTCGCGATCGCTACCACTCATATGTGAAAAAGAAGGGGCAAATCGCTGGTGCTGTTGATAAAACAACTTAGTTCTAGCTATGATGCTACGCCTATACGCCATTACTTCCGCGACCTACAACAATAAGAAATGGATTATGTAGAGTTACGATTTCAGATAGTTTCAGCTAACCACACCGAAATCAGCATACACATTTATATTTGTGAAAGAGATTTAAATTTTGCACTCCACTGACAACAAACAGAGTAATCATACAATATTCTACATTTTACATTGTAGAGCTTCACCACACTCTTCAAAATATCCCCAAAAGTAACTTTCCCGAACAAAATAGGTTGGAAAACCCTCTATACAGCTCGTTAATTGTTTGTGGCAAATGAATAAAGCAAAAAAAATAGACTGCAGCAAGATATGAACACGCCAACCAACTGTTCGAAAAAAGGTACCTCAGCGTCGTAGTGAAATGATACGAAATTCGACCCTCACACCAATTTGTTCCCCAATTTTACACAACTTCCATCAGAAACGACAATAAATAGTAGATTAGAAGAAAAGATCCGCTATGGGCGCAAAAATCTTCCTAGATTTAGCAAAAATTAAAAGTAAACCTCAAAATTGAATGTTTTCAAGCGTATCTTTAACGGGGGTTTACGATCTCCCAAAAAAAGGCGACATGCTCTTATTAACATAAAACTGAAAATGAAAATCTTACTAGGGTTTTGGAATTGACTGATGAGGGGGAATCTCCACAGGTTTTAAGCTGTAGAGGAAAAGCTTTTAAGCTGATAATGAGTGATCTAAGTTAGCAACTCACTTTCTTCCTTTTTCTTTTCCTCTTTATTCCTTTCCTTTTTAGGAATTAAACTTACTAGTTTTCACGCTGCCTCAACTGCTTTCTAACCATGTCTATATATGTTATTTAGAGTGGGTTTCTAAAGTTGGTTGTAATATTTTAATTGAAAAATAATTGAGAAAAAAATTTGAAAAAATATTATTGAAGATGAAATAATGGAAAAATGTTGAAAATTATTTTCAAATTACTAGCTAGCTACCCAAAGTTAATATTGAGCATTTAAGAATTTACGTACACAAGCGTTTTAATTAGTGAAACCCTACAGATCCCACAATAATTCAGAAGGATTTTTTATTGTCATGTCATTTCAACCATGGTATTTTATAGTACCTGCCATCACCATCATATCCCTTCCCTTAATAGCCATATCTCCTCTCATGAATCACCTACTTTGCAGCATACCTTTTACCCATTATACCAACTAAATTACTTTACCCAAATTCTCTTTCTCATCACCTTACACAAAATAGCTAAATTACTTTAGAACTCAATCTTTATGATGAAACAAATATTAACGGACCCAATCAAATTGATAAAGAACACAAGATTTACGTGGTTCGATCATAAAGATCTACATTCACGGAGATTGTCGGGGATTTTCACTATATTTTGGGGAATGATTACATTTTACATTGTGAGAATTGAATAGAAAGTGAATCCTCTAGTTTAATAATGAAAGTCTTATTTATAAGCATCAAAGTAAACCTAGCACTTGAGCCTATTTGACCCTTTGACTGCTAAAGCCCATTAATTCATATAACTGGGCCTAAGCACTTATTACAATAAGTCTTTATCTTAGAACTGAGCCATCGAGGCTAATATAGAGCTGGACTATCAAAGTCTATATATATATATATAGAAGTATATATACAATTTGTGCATATGTATGAGAAAGCATGAATCAATGAAATAGAATGAGACCTATTGAAAATAGAATTTCTTGTAGGCTTTGCGGACCAAGGAGATTAGTGTTGCCTTCCTAAGACAGGTTTCTATGTTTATGATCTTCAGACTTTGTCTAACCAGGTGGGCTTACTTTTCAAATGTATGAACGAGTTATATAAGCTCTAAATGTTTCATGATATGCAAATTATATCCAATAAAATATTTTGTATGTTATGTTATGTTTAAGGCTCGCAAATGAATTGTTCGAGGTTCTCTTATGACCTAACACGTTGTTTGAGAATCGTGTACACATGCTAGGTGACTCGGTGGGCTGATCTCCATTGGGCCCTGACCTGAGGCGTTATAAGGGTGCTCAACGGGATGTGTTCCGAAGCATGTAATGTAAGGCCTGCCTGTGTAGCGTCCCGAGATCAATTTCAACTTGTCTGAGTTACATCCTCAGGGCAAGTATCATGGGAGAAAATGATCCGTCGATGGCTAAAAGGTCCGGGATCACAGCGAGTAACATAATAAAATGTGATAATGGCACCAAATGAATGAAATGTTTTTGCATGCTTGGAAGCAACTTTATTTAAAAACCTTCTAAGTTATGTTTTAAATGATTAGATAAAGTGCCTTTAAGAAAATATGAAATGTTTCAAAAAATATTTGTCCATTGAGTACATTAGTACTTAGCCCAAATATTATCAATTGTTTTTAGGTTGACTGACTGGTGCTGACGGGGCAGAGCTGAGGCTAAGGTTCAACTTCATATTTAGACACTACTATGTCAGGGCAAAAGTTTCTTTTTATGTCCCTAATAACCATATGCTTTTGATGTCGAGTATAGAATAGTATCTCTATACTTCTAAGAATGTCAGTAACCCTTAGCTCGTCGTCACACTGCCGCAACAAAGGTACGATTTAAGAGTTTAAAAAAAAATCAGAAGTGTTTTATTTTAACTCTTATGATCGAATTAATTCATTTTATGAATTAATATCCTTTTAGTTTTATCTTTTTCATTAATTATCAAATAAGAGAATTAATATAACACTACTTATATTTTCGGTTCTTTTTATTCTAAGGTTTGTCAAAATTAAATTTGATTTTGATTTCATCAAAATCAATCTTCCAAATGGTATTCAATTTAATTGCCGAAAAGCAACCAAGGACATATCAACAGTTATGGAGAAATGCAAGGAGTGAAGAATCAATTCATATACTTGGAAGAACAGTGAAGATCGGATGATTAACAAGATGCAATGATGTGAAGACTTTGTCTTCCACGTTTTTAGGGATTGTTGGTTTGCATGTGTAACCAATCCTTAAACTTGGGGAGCAAGAGCTCAACCCTAGCACACGTTCTAAAACCCTAAATTGTCAATCAAGTTTTTGTGCCCTACAAGCTTAGATTCATATCTATAAATAGGGGCAGAGTTCTATTCATTTAGTACAAGTTCAAGCTACAAGATATTGAAGTGCAGGAGCTCCGAAGCTATTGTTCGAACATCAACAACGACATCTAGTACAAACACACCTTGAGTGCGAGACTCATGTGCTTAACAATTCTTGAGTGGGAGACTCGTTTGTTGGGACTAGTTGATAGGTTGATTGTTGTTCTAGATTAACTTCATTAAAGTCTAGTTGTTGCTAGCATTTAGTTGATTGGATTAGAAGATATTTCTATTCTTTTCAACTCCATTCAATTAGAGGGATTCTATTGAATGGTTCATGTATCTTCATTGTAAAAGGGATTTTTATAGTGAACATACGACTGCAATTAATTAACATTACATTATAAAAATCAATCCATTGTGCGTACGTTACATTTCCGCTGCATTATGCTTTTCTATAGATTGTTGTGTACATTATTTAAACATTTTACTCAACAATTCTGTATTTGCGAGAGCAACAAAACTTTTAATTGGCATCAAGTGGCTACACTTGATACACTAAGTGTTGGATCCTTATTGTGCCTACAATGGATATGAATAATCCTGTTTTTCATAGGCCTCCGACCCTTGATGGATCGAATTATTCCTATTGAAAATCATGAATTCGTTCCTATATTAAAAATATAGATATCTTGGCCTGAAAATTTGTAGTTGATGGATGGTCACCACCTCGTCATGTTGACGTTGATGGTGATTGTGTGTTCGAAAACTCCGAAGAATACACTAGGGAAGAATTGAGTTCTTCTAATCTTAACGAGAATGCTCTCAATGTGATCCTTTCTTAGGTGGACATGAACTTACACAAATTGGTAAAAAAATGCTCTTCAGCCAAAGACGCGTGGAGCATTCTCGAACGTCACTGTGAAGGTGATGAGAGTGTTAGTGAAACACGTCTACGAATGGATATGTCAAGGTTTGAAGCCTTGAGAATGGAGAGCAATGAATCTATATCTATATCTATATCTATATATATATATATATATAAAAGATCGTTCCAATGAGATACCCTATATGTAGTGAGATCTTAGATTGATTTGTGGGTGTTAATTTTAGTGTTAATAGGCAAAAATGACCACTTCCTTATATTTTTTTTTGTAAAAATGCCCTAATTTATTATACAAAACATTCTATACCCTAATTATGTGAAGCACCGAAAATGCCCTTTGATTGTGATGGGTATGCATTGTTTTCCACAAAAAGTCTCACATATCTATGACAAAAGTTGTTAAAGTGTAAGAAAAACATCAATGTCATTAATTTATAGACTGATTTCGATCAAATAAGTGTTGGAAAAAGTAAAAGATAGTGTACAAAATATAATATTAATTTATTTTTGAATTAAATCAAGGTTTTTAAAAGTAAATCGTACGCCAATTAATCAATGGAATATAAATACTAAAAATTACAACAATCGAGATTGGCACTCAAAACACATAAAGGTAAAAAAAAACATGTGTCTGACCGGAAAAAACCAGTGTCCGGCCGGTAAAACCTTGCGTCCGGCCGACCGGTCGGACATATTTAAAAAATAAATTGATGATAAACGACAAATATGATGTGAAATAGCCTTGTCAGTAAAGTTTTCACATCAAATGCTCTAATTTCATTGAAATTCAAGTGAAATGAAGGAATCTTTGTTTATATATGAGATCTCGACGGACACTCTCCATTGCAAAGTGAAAAACCAATCAAACTCAATCGAAATTATAATATTTTCCAAGTGGTGAAGCTATTATTTGTGAATTCTCTCATCCCAAATTTAAAGGTATGTCATTTTACATTTGAAATGTAATTAAAGAAGTGCTAAGTTGATTATTGTTTATTTTCAATCTTTTGTTTGATCCTATGTTTATGTGGATTATTAGCATATTATAGCATACTTTATGATTTAAAGCTACGTTTGAAGGAATATATGTGAATTAGAGCACATTCTATCATGTTTTAAAGTATTAATTAGTAATTATTACTTACATTTTAGTTATATACATATATTGCTATATAATTCATGTCAACATGCTCGAAAACCATGTGTCCGCCGGAACAAGTGTCCCTGAAAATGTGTCCGGACGTGTGTCATTACAGATCATGTAATACACGACCGGACACATTTCCTCGGAAACTTTCCCGAACGGACAGATGTTTTTCGAGCGTGTTAGCATGCTATATGTTGTATTTTTACATTTCATTCCATTTACATCATATATTTATTTATTTATTTATTATTTTTTCTGTAGATGAATGAATATGGGAGATACTTTGTGGTTAATTATGGAGGTGCCTTCAATGGTTATGAGTATATCGACGGCTCTTCTAAGGGTTTGTGTACTTTTGGAGACACCATGGCTACTATGTTGTACATGATAAATCACCTGATGTTGGATAATTCATTGAGCACTAATTACAACTTGTATTATTTGACGAAGAGATTAAATGATAGGGTCTACGGTAAAAATCTTCTTGCCGATGACAATGATTTGCTTCAGTTGTTGGTGTCCCAACCACATTTTACTGAGATTTATGTTGTCGAAGACGAGTCCAGTGGAGGAGTGTATGTTCCTTCGTTCGATCTCCCTCAATTTTCCGCATATGGAGGTGAATCTAATGCAATATTCGAAGGTGGGGACGGATTGGAAGCAATCCAAAGATATGTTTATTTAGACATATCAGCTGGAGATTCACCAGCGCAAGAAATCGTTGAACCGTCGATCACTTGGGGTAATCATTAGTCAACGGATTGGCCTTCATGGGATGAGCCAAATCCGAACGTTTACTATCACCAAACAACTTAACATTCTTGGGGTCCAGCTGATAATCAATATACAGACGAGCCTCAGTTTGTGGAGAATGATGATGATATAGATGAAGAATATGTTCCATCGTCTGAAGCCGAGACTGATACAAGCGCCTCTGAAGACTTGTCGGAGCCAGAGAACTTGAGAAGGACGAGGATTGAATATGCAGGTTGGGTGAATTTGCAGATCGATGACGATGATGATGAACAAGATTCTGGAGCAGATGAACTAACTAATTGGTTAGTTCTGGTTATCCCGTTGGGCGCTGCAGCGTCACTTGTGGATATTGAAGATTATCAGCTACTACCTCGGGAGTTGTCAAGGAATTCTTATTTTAATAGCAAAGATGATCTGATCGTTGCAATCGGTATGTGGAACATGAAGCAGGGCAAGGAATATTCTGTCACCAAATCAGACAACAGACGAATTTACTTCAAATGCAAACATTCGGATAAATGCCCCTTCAAGCTCAGTGCATCGTCTTAAGATGGATCCATTTGGGGTGTGTATAAGTTTACCAATGAGCACTCATGCGACAGTGATCTAGGGTGCGTAAAGCGAATAAAGGCCCCCGCAACAGTCGTTGCAGCATATTTAGCACAGAAAATACATGACGATTGTGAGATCTTGAAGCCGAAGGCTATCCAGTTGGAGCCGCAACGTGAGTTTGGTGTACACATCAAGTACGATGTTGGATTGCAAGCCCGTAATCTAGCGACTGAGATGGTTTATGGTCGACATGATCAATCCTTCGAGATGATGCCTAAGTGTTTATACATGTTGAGAATATCCAATCCCGGTTCATTGGTGGAGTGGGAAGTTGACCCTGATGGCTGATTCAAACACTTATTTATTGCTCTTGGAGCTGCGGTTAGTTGTTTGATGTTCAACTTACGACCAGTGATTGTAGTCGACGGCACACATTTGAAGGGAAAGAATAAGGGTATTCTGTTTGTTGCAGTGACCAAGGACGGCAACGAGAGTTTATTCCCACTCGCAAAGAGAACGATGAATCGTGGATGTATTTCATGTCGCGCATTCGACGTGTTTGTGGGCAAGCCAATCCACTTTTGATTATCTCTGATCAACATATCTCCATTGCCAATGCTATCAGGAATGAGTTACCAAATGCCACCCATGGCCTATGCTACTACCATTTGCAAAATAACATGAAGCATTACGGTAAGGCAGTGGTAGAGTTGTATCGACAAGCTGCATTTGTGTATGAGAAATCTGACTTCACTATGGCTATGAACGCCTTAAAGGTTATGAAGAGAGCCGCGTACGATAAACTAATGGGGATTGGGCCAAAAAAGTGGGCTCGTTCGATGTGGTCTATACCTGTGCGACGGTACAATTTTTTGACATCAAATGCTGCTGAAGCTTTTAATGCGAGATTGTTGTGGGCAAGAAGACTTCATATCTGCTCAATGTTAGAGGCAATCAGACTTGTTATTGAGAAATGGTTCAACGAGAGACTAAGAGCTGCACAACAAAGCAAGGAACCCTTGGCTGCTGCAGTCGGTAAAAGGGTAGTTATTAAAGTCCAAAAAAGTCATCAATACACTGCACAAAGGTTGAGTGGCTAGAAGTATAAGGTGAAAACTGGTGACAGGAGCTTTAAGGTGGATCTGGAGAAGAAAAAATGTGAATGTGGAGCATTTCAGCTAGACCAACTGCCCTGTTCTCATTCAATCGCTGCAATAAGGTACGAGCATTATTTCGTTGGTGGGTTCATGTAAATGTAAATATGTTCTAATGTTCGTTGTATTGATTATTGCCAGATGTTATTTTTATAATGAGGCAGGTGATACTATCGCGGAGTATGTAGACGATTTCTACACGAATGAATTTCTTATCGATGTTACTCTGCTTCTGTTAATCGTCTCCCGTCGAGACACCAGTGGTTGATTCCTGAGTACATCGCTGAGAGTTTTGTATTACCTCTGATTGTCACTGGACAATCGGGGCGCCCAACAGAAAGTAGACATCAAGGTGTTGGTGAAGGCAATAGCACACAAGCAGAGCAGTCTTTTAATATCAAGCGTCGTAAACCAAAGAAGTGCAGCATCTGCCGTGAAGGAGGACACACCAAGAGAACGTGCGCTGGCAGGGCGACTGAGAACATGGAGTAGTGGTTTGTATTTGTGTGTTGTAACAGTGAATGATATTGATTGAATTATCTTATTATTCGATAATATGAAATGATTAACTGGAAATAAAGTTCGTTGATTAACCAAAAAAATCACACATGAATTTAACAATATACAACACTAAGCAAAACCAAGTCTAGTGCATCTACTCTTCGAAGTTTCACACAATCCAAATATAGCTCTAGCGATCTTGCTCCTATATGCCATCACGTTTCTGTTACCCCACTCAATGGATGGAGAGCCAGATATCAGTCGTTCTACATACATGCAGATGAAAGGCCCGCAGCTGACAGTGTCCTGCTGCCGAAATTGATCCTCAAGTGGAGCAAACACCGCCGACATATATGGCCACTTCTCATTTGCCACTGTCGAATCAACGGATGTGTGGTCTAGCCACATCAACAACTGAAGGACACGCGACAACAATCTCAGAATAGGTAGTAGTTGCCGAACTAAAAAATTTCACCACTCGTCATTAAGATTGTGCGCTACTGGGTCATACACATACGCCTCGCAAACGGCTTCGCCCTACTGAATACAACAGAGGAGAAAATAGTGGTCAATAATAACTGGCATGAGAACCTATGACGAACCACAATGAATTGGTTTAAAATAACGATAAATCACAAATAATTAATCACAAATAATTATCTAATATATCTTTAATAATTACCTGTGAGGCATCTATCCATCCAATCATTTGACCGGGAGCAAGTTTATGGTTCGAAAGTGCTTTTCCACGTACGGCGGAGATCCAGTCTATGTGAGGCTCTCAATCTTCAACTATTCTGGTATGCGTCAATACATGCCACTCCTAGGCAAAAAATTCACTTCCTTCATATTTGGTCAATAAAGCTTCCCACTCACTCTTCGGGTATATCTGCAAATCAAACAAATAATGAATAATTTATATCTGCACCAATGAAAATATAAAAATAATTAAAGTTTACTTACAAACCAATCCGTGTCTACTATGACTGTGTTATTCTTATTGACTCCATCAAGTAAATCCCCGCAGTTGGCAAGCCTATGTCTCAACGTCAAAAAGTACAAGTCAATATACTGCAACAAAGTTAAAATCAGTAGGTTAGTACAAAATAATGTAACAACGTTAAATCAATAGATTATTTACCCCAGTTGTGAATTCCTTAATGGGATTCTCCACCCGCTCGAAGTCAGCATACATCCGCAAACCGCCACTGTCCCTGACATACACCTCAAGAGCTAGCCTTACCACCTCGACAAGCATTCACCCACTTCTCATATGTGTCACTGCAGTATTGTGTCACTGGACGTGGAATTGGGCTATTAACCTAAGGCGATCTCCGAAATATAGACGGACGTCTCTCCCTCCAGCTACGACGAGGTGGCTGCTCTGCATGTTGCACTTCTTTCGTCATACTCAAACGACGCTCTTGTGACTCAGGCTTCTCCGTCTGAGCCGCCCCTGATGAACTAGATTCTCCCCACTCATATGGTGGAACAACATTGATCGGCTCAGCAAAGTATATCGGCTGCTCTGTCCAATACTCTGGTCGCAGGAAGGGGGAAGATCCATGAGGGTAGACAAAGGTCGACCAGTCAAAATTCTACACAGCCGGTGTGCAGTTGCTCTGATCCTTTATAATGTCCTTCCACTGCTCGTTATAATCCTGGGTCTCTGAAGGGTGAGAATCATAATCTGAAGGGTGTGGATCATAATTTTGGGTCTCTGGAGGGCCTGGATCGTCATTGCGGGGACCTGAAGCGCTGGGACCGACTCTGTTTCTTGGAGAAGTCCGTCGATGGTAATCATCAGGGGATTCTGACCCTCGAAAATGTTTGCTCTTGCCCTTGTCCTTTTTGCCCTTTCCCTTCAGTTTATCGTATAATTTGTTAAAGAACGTCTTCAGCTCGTTACAGATTAATGTCTTGACCCATTTACGGTCCACCTTACCCTCGCTGGGACTGGATACTGGCCGAGATCCGCTCGACGATGAAGAAGTATGCGCCCTTAGCCGCTTTCCCGGATCAATAGAATGACGAGCCGGCTCGTGGGCTCGGGCATCCATCACAGGGCCCCGAACACTCTGGCTGCAAGTCATACGAGGTTGTCTAGATACCTCTTCCTCGTCCCTGCGCTCCTCCACAACACGGGCTCTGGTGTGCTGTGAAAATTGGACACACCAAGCTAATGGGTTCTCGGGGCATTTGAATCTCACCGAGAGTTCACCCAGTGTCAACGCTGATATGAAATAGTCACTCTCCATATCATGTTCATCGGGGTTCAAATCCATTACACCACCCTAGAAAGCAACATAGACAATATTTTAGAACATAAGTAAAAACCAGTAACGGTGAAACACTAAATTTGAAATAACTGATTACCTGTCCCTCAAATAGATCTTGTAAACCGTGAAGCCGGGGCTTACCCCTAAAAGTCCATCTAAAAAATCTTAGGTGCGCTGTCGAATTACCACTAGATGCTGCCACCATCTGTTCGAAGCCCAGGACGCACTCCAATGCCCAAACAAATAAAGCTTACGAAGGACAGTAGAAGTGATACTTCTCGCTGGTTCCTACCTCTGTCGTATAATGGTGTAACATTTTATATGAATACGCGCCCCAGGGGAATCTATCAAATGCCTCCAAATCGTCTACCAACACCCAAACCCACAGTTGTACACGCGTATCCAACCCAAGAATAATGGTGTGAGCTACACACACGAGCACAGCACGAAGGTACATCCTATCATCATCATCTACTCGACGATCCAAATCGCACACACGTTTAATGAGCGCGTGTACGGTCATAGTTCGCCTACCGCAAAATCTTCAGTAAGCTTCTACGCGACTGCAGTCGTGCTGTAATGTCGCATCAAACGTCGTTGGACCGAAATTGAGCCCAGTGACTATTGCGTAGTTTGCGGGGGAAAAGCTGACTCGTGCTCCGCACAGAAAGAACCACATCTCATTATTTTCTAACTCAATCTGTCTCGATATAACCTGGTGCAATGCTCTATTGCTCTTCATGCCGGGTCTCCAATCAGTGAAATTGCCAAAACATGACGCTCTAAACCTTCCCAATAACCATTCATTGCCGACCAAAAATAAAGTGTGCATCAGCTCCGGAAAAGAAGTATCCCTATAGTATGTGCTGATAGTTATCTCTTTCTGGTCAATAGTGTTGGGACGAAGATATGGGACAGCCGCCTATTCATTTACAAAATAAAAATCATATTAAATTCAGTAAAATAGTAAAAAAAAACAATATAAACAGAAAAATTCATAAAAAACATGAAAATATGGATAAAAAACATGTGTCCGGCCGGTGAAGTGGTCGGAAACATGTGTCCGGCCGTAAAAAAAAGTACTGGTCAGACACATTTTTTCGGCCACTTCACCGGCCGGACACATGGTTTTTATCCATATTTTCATGTTTTACAGACAATGTCAAAATTAAAAGTTAGAAAAAAAAAATTATATCAAAAATGCCTAATTCGAAACTCATCTATATCAAAATGCACAAACTAACATCTCATCTATATAATTTCATAAAGCAATACTAATTCTCGACAAAATGAACACTGTTAACTTCATATATAATTTTATATCAAGCAATATACATAAAACAATTCATACCAAGCAATTATTCGTTAAAAAATAAATAATTAATTAACTACACTTTTGTGAGAAACTTCACATATAATTATTCGTTAAAAAATAATGAATTAATTAACAATCATAGTTAAACAATTTAATTCATACCAAGCAATACTAATTCAATAATTAACACTTAAACAATATAATTAAATTAAATTCAGTAAAATACAAATAATTAATATAAAGATACTAATAGATAAAACGGAAGATTTTATGCCGATATAGCATGTGTCCGGCCGGTGTAGTGCCCGGAAAAATGTGTCCAACCGGGTACATTTTCGGTAAACAATGTTACGGACGGACACATTTTTCCGGGCACTTCACCGGACGGACACATGTTATTTCCACATAAAATCGAGTTTTACACAATTTCATAGTTAATGCTTAACTAAAAAAATAAAAACCTGTGAAGAAGATGATGATAAAGATACAATAGATTTTTTCGATTTAGTTTGTTTCTAGCGTGAATTCTTCCTCTCTCTCTCTCTCGCCCTTAAATTCAAATTTTGTCCAACCTCAATAATTGAAGATGTGAATATAATGATATATGAATTGAGTTTCCTTTCCAACCGATGGGATATATGGGTCGGCTTTATCATGCATGAGTAACCTTATTATTAGGCTTTATGTCTATCACCAAAGATTTATTTAAAAAAAAAAAAGGATTTTCCCTTAATTAGATGAGGACGATTCTTGGGCAAAGAAGAAGAATATATTGGAAATCTCCAAAGATTTGCTATGATTGGTGGTATAAAAGGTGGGTTGTATTGGAAAAGATACATATATACAGTATATATATATATTTTTTCAATTTAAAGATATGGATATATATATATATATAGTGTTATATATATATATATATATATATATATATATATATGAACGTTCAAGAATATATATACAAGAATATATATACATACATACACACGCTTGGACACACATATAATGTCCTAGAAAAAGGAAAAAAAAACAAAGGAAAATAAAAAATTTGCATGCATGCATGCACTTAAAACAAATAATAAAAACAAAAAACATAATTTTTAATGCACTAAAAACCATGAATTCGGTCAACATCACTAATTCTTGTAAAAAAAATGTATTGAAAGTGATGAGTGTGTTAGAGTGTGCAAGAAGTGTCATATGATTACATTTGATGTTGACCCAATTAGGGATAATTTAGTCTTTTAGGGCATATAATGCTTTTATTCATAAGATAGTGCATTTTTACAAAAAAAACATAAGGAAGTGGGCATTTTAAATTTCCACTTTTAATTTTATGTATCATATGGCTGATATTTACCTAGAGGGCAATTTTTTTTTTCCAAGATTCGAATCTTGGAGGGAGGAAAAATTTTACCAATTTTTTAAATATCGTTATTCATCAGTATATACTGCTTTATTCAACACTATACACTGCATTATTCATTGTACTCACGATCTCATGAAAAATAGCAATCTCACTGAAGTGCACCCCGATATATATACATCTTAAAATAAGAAATAAGAGCAATTTTTAATGTACGAATTTTATGTAGAACACGTATGAATTCGTTGTGTAAAGGTATGAATTGTGAAAAATAAATTTTTGCTACATTTGGGATTCGAACTCAAGACCATAAATCCATCCAATAGGATTACGAATCAACCATAGATCTTGATGATCTAAGGGTTGAAAATGATTCTTATTTTATATCTTAAGAAATGCTCATATTTTAGCCATTCCCTATATATATAGGAAATGATCAATGAAGAATGTTAAGTATTTAACGAAACAACAAAAACTGAATAAGTCAATAAATTTACTGAATACGCTTACATTTTTACTGAACTGACAATGTGCATGTTTATTCAGCAAATGTCTATTCGTGCGGTCACGTGATTTATTCGGTAAAGTTATTAACTTATTCAGAACGAAATATATTTACTTCTTCATAGATCTCAACTATATATATATATATATATAGGGGGCCGCTCCAATGAGACCCTCTAATTTTAGTGAGATCTAGGGCACGATCTGGTGCGTTTATTTTATCAATCTTATGACTGATATTGTATCTGGAGGGTGATTTTTTTTCGCAGGGTTCGAATCCTGGAGGGAGCAGAATATTTTAAATTTTGTTATTCATCAGTATATACTGCATTGTTCATCAGTATATACGGCCCTGTTCATCAGTTTATATGTCTTATTCATTACGAATTTTTTAAATTTTATTTTTCATCAGTATATACATCTTGTTCATTAGATACACGTTTTGTTCATTAGTATTATATGTCTTATTCATTGTTCTCATGTTACACGAAAAATAGGGGGTCTCACTGGAGCGCGCCTATATATATATATATATATATATATATATATATATATATATATATAGGGAGTGGATCATGTAGATCCACCCTCGTATGATAGTATATAGTTCCTAGCGCTTCTCCACACACTTTGGGAGGCTGCTGCCATGTGTCGCGCTAGGAGCGCGCCACGTGGCAGCAGCCTTCCAGGCAAAAAACGTGGAGGGATAAAATTGTCATTTTGATTTTATTTTTTTTAACCGAAAATCCATTTTTTTCTGTGCCGTCGTCAAAATTATGCATATAATTGAACACCAATATGCATAAAGGTAAACAAAAATATGCACGAAGCTGGATAGAAATATGCATGAGAAAGTATCAGTGTGTGACCCGTTAAGTGACCAACGGCGAGAGCTACCTGACGGTGTCGCATAATATTATGCATATAGTTCAACACGAATATGCATAAAGAAAAACATAAATATGCATAACATTACACACAAATATGCATAACATTTTTCGACAACGAGAGAAACCAGATGATTTGCATACTGATACTTTCCTATGCATATTTCTATCCAGCGTCATGCATATCTGGCTTTATCTTTATGCATATTGTGTACAATCATATGCATAATTTTGCCGACGATCGCGGGAAAAAAATAATTTTCGGTATAAAAAAAATGAAATGACCATTTTACCCCTCTTTGTTTTTGGCTTGGAGGCTATGGAAGCCCTTGGGATGCTGTTGCCATGTGGTGCGCTCCTAGCGCGCCATGTGTCCCCATTGTGTGGTCCAGAATTTGGACCTATATACTATGGGGGGAGTGGATACTACATGATCACACCCCTATGTATACATATATATATGTGTGTGTGTGTGTGTGTGTGTGTGTTGTGGACGTTTGAGAGATTGCAAAGCAATGAACGAAATACAATGAAAACAATACACTGATTTATGTGGTTCAATCTTGCGATCTACGTCCACGGACAAGAGAAGATTTCACTACTACTCACGAGCACAAGTTACAGATTACAAAACAAGAAGACAACAAACAAGATAGAATATTAAGCTATCTAAACACTCATGATTTATAGCTTTTTTTTTAAACTCTTCTATCTATGATTTCACTGTTTCATTAACCTAGAATGAAGATAAGAACGCAGCTTAAGTAATGAAGGAATAATAGCTGCAAATACACTGAACTTAGACACACAAAATGCAGCTAGAATAACTGAAAATGGAAACGTCTGGAATAGAGCAGTTGGCAACTAACTCCTCTAAGGAATGTGCATTTAGTGGGGGTCATTCTGTTAGGAGTTTGAAGCTTGCTTATTTACTAACTAGAAATTTCACACCGCGTAGGACGCGGTGTTTCTATAATTGCTCCGTGAATTATGGGATTAATAACGATGCTAGTCAAATCGTTTCCAAGCGCAGCCATATTATACTATATATGACTTGTTGGAGAATTTCTACAAGTCATTAACTTATAAAAATTGCAGCAATCCACAAGTACATTTTATATACAAACTGCTTAAATATTTTTAAGACATTATGCATCATATATACTCAGTGCATTCAATCGAAAGCCACATTGAAGCATATACAATGTACACACGAAAGAAAACCTCAAAATGTTAAAAAAGAATGTCACCGACATGGTGTAATAGAACAAAGAGTCACAGATAGAATTGTACAATGTATTACCTCAAAGTTTCATCGAATTATTGACTTTATGAGTCCAATATTCTTCGCTTGATTGTTACACCACCACTTGGTTTGAGTGTTGGTGTTTGTGGGACTATTTTGTCTGAAAAGTAGTAGTAGTAGTAGTAGTAGTAATGATAATAATAATGACAAACAATAATGTATTTGCATACTTTCCTATATCGTTGATGACATCATTCGACTATTAACATCGTTGTTTCATTTGGAATATTCACCTTTATTACACTCGCCTTTATTTTGCTCGGCAACCACTGCAATGAACATGTGGAAGTCCTCTTTTCTGAAATTTGACCACATAAAAATAAGCAGCAACCTCCCAAAACAACGAGTCTATTACAATTTCCTTTTTCTAGTACTCAATTTTTGCTCCGAAAACTCTTGCATACTAATCAACTCTGTTATGACTGGTTTCAATAGGAAATGATCAACTTTGAATATCTACTCACTTTGGATTACAAGTCATTGTGAGGAAAATACCTCAGAGTTCATATTTCGCCACAAGCGCTAGCACACTCATGTAACGGCAACCTAGATCATGCAGCCCACCTATAAGATTGGAACACCCACCAGTGTCAATAACAACAACACATGTACATCTTTCTTTTTATCACTGTCTTATTTGAAAATTACAAACCACAATCAATAAAAATATTAATAGCAACACCACTCACTAAACAATCTCACATAATGATAAATTGAATTGTGAAAATCTAGACACACAACAAATATAATTATGCACATCTCAAGCTTCTCGAACGAGTAGTCAGAGCACGTGAACACTCACGGCCGAAAATATTTGGCATAGCCATAACAGTTCAGATGGATGAGGTAAACTAAAACATAAACGTTTTGAAGTTGTCACATGGTCGTGTACGACATTTGAACACAGAGATTTAATATTAAATTCAAACCAAAACAAATACAACCAACAAAGAATTGAGAAATACATGGCAGGTGTGATATCATAGCTCGCAACATGCATTATAGAAGAATTAAAATTACCATGCACCATACTCTAAAGCAAAGACATAGAACCAATAAACTAAAGGTAAGTGTGCAACTGATACAAATGAGCCCCAAAAAAAGAAAAAACAAAGAAAGCTCATCAGTAACCTTCTTTGGAAGCACAAATCTCATTTTTGTCATAATAAGATATCTAAAAAAATGTGACCAAAGTCACGATTGAGAATTCAGTAATTTAGTCAGTGATATAACAAAATATGAAAGAAAATAAAGTAAAAAAAAATACTATTTTGAACAATGTAGGGTAGTGATTCTCCGAAGGTTAAACCAATGAAAAGTGTTACAACAAATAAATTCGACGTGAGCAAAGACAAGCGGACCGTGAGGGCACACGTTGAAAACCAAAAACCGAAAATAACAATTTTCGTATAAGACAAAATGACAAATCCTTAAAAAACCTGAAGGCTAAAGGCAATAACCCAAGTCCCAATCCTCGAGTAACAAATCCGATCTAGTGAAAATACAAGACAATTTACTCACAATCAACATCAAAAATTAAAAGATTTTGTCAAGAACTCAAACAATAACATTGTTAGGTCCTGAGGGTCTCGAATAGGTGTATGGGGGGGGGGGGAATACACCTATGGGCTATTTTTAAAACTCCTAAATCAGAGGGATCTCAGATAGAGATCAAAACGAAACTTTACATGCAAACAAAGACACATGTTCTACTGAAAGCAGTTTTGACCAAACAGGGTTGACGACTGATACTGAAAACTCTTCAGTAGGGAGTTATCAGTTAAGTTGCTGGAACTTAACTGATGCACATAAGGGCTTCAGTCGAGTTTGCTAAAACAGAGATGATAACACTCTTCCTGACTATCAGAAGATAGATCAATCAGACTGATATCATATGCAGCGGAAATTAAACATAGTTTCGCAATAGCCTCGGTGGAGCACGTTGTTGGTCTTTAGGTTTCTCTTTGCAGTTAATCAGTGTTCAGTTTATCAATTGAAATAACACAAGTAAGAATATAAAACTGAAAGCTGTAAACAACACATAGACTTTTACGTGGTTCGGAAAAACCCTTTCCTACATCCACGGTTGGTTGATCAGACCAACAACTAACAAACTGGTTGTGAATTCGAGATTTCACAACCAAAACAACTAGTTGTGAATTCAAGCTTTAAAACTCGAATTCACAACCAACACTAACGATTCAGTTGTGAATTCATCGAGTTGATTGTGAATTCTAGTTTTAGTTGTGAATTCATAGATCTGATCGTTATTTCAAGAATATTAAGTTATGAATTCATAGATGTGATTGTGAATTTAAAAACATTAAGTTGTGAATTTATAAATCTAATTGTGAATTCAAGAAAATTAAATTGTGAATTCCAGAATTTTTTTTGGCTTGGGGGGCAGGGCATGGTGGGGGGGGGGGGGGTAGAAAAAAAATTTGGCTTGGGGGTGGGTGGTCGAGGGGTGGGGTGGGGTGGGGGGCAGGGGAGAGTAATATATATATTTTTTTTGGCTTGGGGGTGGGAGGGCAGGGCAGGGTAGAGGGGAGTAAAAAAAAATTGGCTTCGGGGTGGATGGTCGGGTGGGAGTGAAAAAAAAAATAGCTTGGGGGAGGGGGTCGGGGTCTGGGGGTAAGCAGGGCAGGGGGAGTGATTTTTTATTTTTTTTAATTATAGTCTTAGGGTTAGTTTAGTAATTTAACACAAAAAGTGGGTATGTTTTAAAGTTTTTATTTGAGTGGATAAATTTTAAGTTTACTGAAAAAAGGCAACTACTTTCATATATTAACTCTAATAAATATATATTATATAATCTAAATGAATGGATACAAAATTTAAAATTCTTTTAATTTATTTGATATCCTCAAACCATGCAAGAAAATACTTGGTCAAATACATTGAACCGAGTATATTGATTGATGCATTATGCAAGGAAGGAAACATGGAAGATGAGTGCGTTGGAAACTATGATGCAACAAAATATTTGTCCCAATGTTGTCATTTATTCTACACTTATTAATGGGTTTCATTTGAAGGGTGACATCGAGAGGGCAAAACAAGTATATGATTTCATGGTTGAGAAGGGCGTCTCACCTAGAGTTGTCACATGCAACATATTGATAGATGGATATTGCTCGCTTTGCGAGATGGTTAGAGCTAGAGAGCTCTTTGATTGATTCAGTGGAGAAAATTGAGATTGACCAAGATATATTAACGAATATTGTTCGTTCGGCGAGATGGTTAGAGGCAGAGAGCTCTTCAATTCAATGGCAAAGATGGGAATTAAGGACAATATATTCACCTATAGTATCTTGATTAACGAATACTGCCAAGACTCAATCTTGATAAAAGCTTGGCATTTCTTTGATGAAATCTTGTGAGTAGGGGTCAAACACTCAATCGTGTCATACAGCACAATGATGCACGGGCTAATACGCCAAAGTAGTTTTTTAGCTTTTTGAGGATATGGAAGCTAAGAAACCTACACCATCTTGTTGGATTAATGAGGCGTTGGCGTTTCTTAGGGTGATGGAGGCATGAGACATCAATCCTGATATCGTAACGTATGGTGTTCTGATTAACGGCTTGTGCAAGGGCAGAAGACATGCTGAAGCTATGAGGCTCTTAAACCATCTCCCTTCTAACGGCTTAAATCCGATCCTAACGCACATACCTACAACATGATGTGAAATTAATGTGAAAGATCAATTCTTTTACTTCCTAGAATTGCAAAATGTACCTTATCATTAAGCTCTACTTCATCGCCTTAGTCACCAAACGAGATTACGAGGGAAGAAACATAACTTTACAACTCGAACATCTAGAGTTTATTGTTGAAAGTAGCTTTAGCTGAAGCTCGACTGTTTCTCGTTTCCTTGCCATCCTCTTACGAAGGAAAGTTAATCACGTTGGATTTTTACTCGGTATCTAGTTGTCAGGAAAGCTATAAGAGTGATATATACTCGAAGGGAGTTCCACCTTAGGGTGGTCTTGCTCCATCGGCTTTGAGTTTCTCGTCTTGTTGTGATTTCACCGTTTTCCATCTTCACTAGTGTTGTGTCTGATGAATAATTTGATACTGATTTTGACATTTTGTGTTCATCAGCAGCATGCCACCAGTGACCGCCTCTTGCCTCCCTCAACACGCACACAACAGTCACGGCCTTCCATCTTCTTTCACGTAAATCTTCATTGTTTAGAAATCACAATATGTAGAAACCTTGCATATATTATCACACGTGAAAAACATACCACACTCATGTGTGTGTTTGTGTGTGTCAGATGAATTAAGCATCAACAATCTATATCAAATTGATGAAACACAAAAGGGTAATGATTTTTCAACAATAAAATTTTGGGCCAAATGCAGCTGCAGCTCTCAGTACGTCTATTTATCAGCTTCAGATGATTTATATGATATCCCCAGCAATTTCCGAACTCGAGGATCCATCATCACTGAATACACAACATGATAAACATATTATCAAAATAAAGGCAACAGCTTCAAACAAAATGAAGAAGAAGAAGAAGAAGAAGAAGAAGACTCACCAGCTCCAAATGCTATTGAAAAGAGGTTGCTGGTCAACCAATAACAGTATACAGCCTGCACAAATGCGCTATCTAATTATATACTATTCATTTTATGTAGATTGTTTAACAAAACCAAATAATTAATTAAACCATCATTAATTAAAGAGCATATGATAACAAGAAGTTTAAGTATCTCAGCACAAAACAGATAAAGAATGTCTGCTATAACAAACCGTGGGGAATCCTCCAGCGACAGCGGCAAGGTATGCTGAAACAGCTACCAACATGCTACCAGACGTGGGAGGTGACCTGTGTTCTAGATAACCAAACGGGTGCAACTGTAGAGAAGAATTTAGTGATAAATATTTAAAGTGAGCTCAAGGTGATCGTATCTTGAAGGAACAAAGAAAACCACACCAAGGATATGATGGGAGAAGTTAGCTTACCTCCAACCTAAGCCACAATGTCAATGCCATAAGGATTGGGAGATCCGTGTGACCACAAGCTGTTAAATCCGTGAACCATAAAGTTCCACCTGTAGTGAAAGAGGGAACATTGTTTGCCATGTATGAAACCTGAATGGAAAGTGGCGAGGTCGGTTTAGAAAGAAATCGAGAGAGCATAAGAAATTTATCGAACTAAAAGGAATGTGATCTTACCCATACGTAAAACCAGATCCCCGATATTGATGATGCCATCAATCCCCTCCCATGTAATTTGTCGTAACTGCAAGACCAATATTCATTTACATCAACCAAAGCTGAGGCCACAGGTCTTCAAGTGGTAAAAAATGAAGAAAGGTATAGCAAAGATAGCCTCAGAATACATTATATGTGTTTTCAGCATTACACACATACCTGCTCACCAGTTTTCTCCAAGCTTCACGTTTTTCATTATTCTGTCAAACAATAATCGATTATGAGTCACTAACAACAAGATAACCAAGAACATAGCCTAAAGCTCATACCTCATTTAAAATATCAGAGATTTGCTCGTGACGTACATGTTTTACAATCTGCACAATTGTGTATACAATCAATTTCTTGGCACAATAATCCTTATGCATGTGGATAATATTTCACATTCACAATAAAAGGACCAGCATAGGAAAATGTTCTTATTCATCCCAATACAATTTAAACTGTTGCTGAAAGTAATGACGCAATCTGTATAAATCAAATACAAAATGGGCATAGGCAAAATCGGATAGAGAACTTACAGCTGTGAAATTTTTGGAACAGAATTGCAGGAAATATATTTGAGAAGGAACAAAAATGAAACGCATCAAAACAGTTGTAGCAGCAATTGATGCCCACCTAAACAAGAATCCCCCCAAAAAATTAGCCAACCACAACAAAACATTCAATTGAAGTAAAGCTAGAGCTGAAGAATTTGGTTTGAGAGAAACATCCTCACCATTCCAATCCAGCGCAACAATGAAAAACTTCAATCAAGTTCAGGTAGTTGATTGAATCTGCTGCTGCAACGGCCGCTTCATTCACCACCGGAGCTACCTCCACAGCCTTCTCCCCCACAGCACTGATCGCACCATACAGATCCCCAGCGTCATGTAGACCCTCAATGTCCGAAGGCACCTTTGAAATATTTCTATGGAAATTATGCCCATAGCCTGTTCGAAACTCAGATCGCATGAGTCGAGAGACACTTCCTGGTAGCAGGGAATTGCTGGTAATGTTTCCGGTAATCCGAAAATGGCTTCGGATCTCAGTATTCCTGTTAATGCTTTTAGCAGGCAATTCGTCGCGATCGCTACCACTCATATGTGAAAAAGAAGGGGCAAATCGCTGGTGCTGTTGATAAAACAACTTAGTTCTAGCTATGATGCTACGCCTATACGCCATTACTTCCGCGACCTACAACAATAAGAAATGGATTATGTAGAGTTACGATTTCAGATAGTTTCAGCTAACCACACCGAAATCAGCATACACATTTATATTTGTGAAAGAGATTTAAATTTTGCACTCCACTGACAACAAACAGAGTAATCATACAATATTCTACATTTTACATTGTAGAGCTTCACCACACTCTTCAAAATATCCCCAAAAGTAACTTTCCCGAACAAAATAGGTTGGAAAACCCTCTATACAGCTCGTTAATTGTTTGTGGCAAATGAATAAAGCAAAAAAAATAGACTGCAGCAAGATATGAACACGCCAACCAACTGTTCGAAAAAAGGTACCTCAGCGTCGTAGTGAAATGATACGAAATTCGACCCTCACACCAATTTGTTCCCCAATTTTACACAACTTCCATCAGAAACGACAATAAATAGTAGATTAGAAGAAAAGATCCGCTATGAGCGCAAGAATCTCAACTTGAAACCAAGTCACTCACCACCAACTTGCGCAACAATCCGTGAAAAAGAACCCAAGACCAAGCCCATAATCCCCAAAACAGAAATCCCTAACCATTTCCAACAAAAACATGCACACATTTCCAAGTTCACCATCAGATCACATCCTTAAAGCAAGAAAAATCTTCCTAGATTTAGCAAAAATTAAAAGTAAACCTCAAAATTGAATGTTTTCAAGCGTATCTTTAACGGGGGTTTACGATCTCCCAAAAAAAGGCGACATGCTTTTATTAACATAAAACTGAAAACTAAAATCTTACTAGGGTTTTGGAATTGAGCGATGAGGGGGATCTCCACAGGTTTTAAGCTGTAGAGGAAAAGCTTTTAAGCTGATAATGAGTGATCTAAGTTAGCAATTCACTTTCTTCCTTTTTCTTTTCCTCTTTATTCCTTTCCTTTTTAGGAATTAAACTTACTAGCTTTCACGCTGCCTCAACTCCTCCGGAAGGTTTTCTAAACCATGTCTATATTTTTGTGTTTAAACTTATTTATTTATATAAACAATTTTTTTATTATTTGCTCTCAAATAAATTAATTAATTTTAGATTGATATGTTACATGTATTAAAAATTAAACTTTAAATATGATTTTTTTTTTCAAAATTTCAATGACAATGTTAAATTTTGATATAGAGTTGAAGTAACTGAAATATAACAATAACTAGTATACTCGCCCGTGCGATGCACGGAAACATCAAAATCAAGTAACATTTTTTAATAAATAAATATTACTAATATTAATCATAATCTATAAGTAAAAGATCAAATAACCAATTATTCAAAAAACGTTTAATAAGTAGGTGTAAAGATTATATAATTTATTTAAGATTTGCTGCCTTTTCTGCATTTCTATTATGTGTTATATATTTTAAATTCATTTGTAATATTTGATGATGCTATTGAATGCAGATTTCAATAAAGTTTCACTCGAATTAAATGTGCATGTGAGCCAACAAATGCTATATCCAATATAATCTATAAATTGCAAACATATTTATGTTTATTTTTGTATATTGTTCATGATAAACTTGTTTTTTATGAATTGGATATACAATTACTACTTAAATAATTTGAACCTTTTCATACTTCAAGCTAAATTGTACAAATGTGAAGGGTGAAAAGGATATACTCCTTATTAATTTGAACCTTTTCATACTCCAAGCTAAATTGGAGTATATAGAATATTGTTAATTTATCAAAAGAAAAAAGATATAATACAGAATAATAGACAAATTAATTAAAATACTATTGGATTAATATAAAATGTGTAGGACTTATATATTATCATAGGTTGCTTTCGTCCAAGAATTCTTATAGCAAGATTTTGAAAATTTTGAAGTAAATATAATTAATCATTTGATCTTCTCCACTCTTGTTGAACTTTGGGCTGAGAATCTGAGTTGAGACGAAATCAAGCACTTGTAAGAAAATGAAAGAAAATGAAACCTTACCATCCAAATTGCCATTTAATTTGGTAGCACACAACACTCGATATGCTTTCTCTGTAATTTCAACACTAAGCTTATAAATATCATCAGTTGACACACTTTTAATTTTATGTTCAACTCTAAAGCACGTCATCTAGGAAGGTGGTTGGCCAAAACCAAAATTTTTCATGTTTTATTATCCACAACATCTATCTCTAAATGACACAAATCTCATCAATGTTGTCTTAAATTAAAATGATCAAACCTTACCATCAAACGGGAGTTTCACTATAAATTTCTTTCCCATCATAAACAAAAATTTGGTTTTTATTCCCAGTGCAAAGGACACAGAATCAACATCAGTAAATGCTTCTTCTGATGGGAACATATATACACATGCAAATGATTAATCATTTACAACATATGAACTTCAGAGTTAAAGTTATAAGACCACCATAATATTATATCATAAAGGAAGAACTCACAAAATAAATAACAAAAGAAACTACATGCTTCAATTTGGATAACCAAATAAACTTATGTAATTGAGTCCTAGAAAAGTATATATATACCCAATGAAAGTTTTCCACACACACACACAAACACATATAAATTATAATGACAAATAAAAACTGAATTGAAGCAATTTAACTTTATATGAATGAAACCACATTGAGAAAAGTATATAGGTTTCATGAAAATATGGAAATTGAAATGCCAAAAGTTCAAGCATACCAATTAAGAAAAAACTAAGCATATCGCAGGAGTAACAAATCCTAATAGAAGTGAATATCCCCATTCAACAGTCAACACTAAGCACACTCTGTTTGTTCACATGCGCTGTAAAACGTGTCCGCACAAGATCAAAGGATAGGTAGATGAAGCGGCAGTTACTGCAACCAGACCACCACCTAAATCAGTACTCATATTTTCTCCTTGGCCTTCAACTCCTAAAGTAACTTGTAATAAAGCAACATCTATTAAACAAACAAACAAAAAGTGCAAAAGATTAGTCAATTACACACACGAAACACTTGATATGTGAATAATTTACTAAAAAACATAAGTTCTTTACAGAACAACTGTAACAACATTCTTGTAGCGTTCAAATGCATAAAAGCTTATGGAAGAATAGGAAAGATGGTGCGCGATCGTGACCAAATTTCATTTCCAAAACGCTCTCATGCCTTCTTCTCTAGCAATCATTGATGCTTCACGATATATACTGCCCTTCTCTAACCTAAACACATGTTATCATAATTGTATTATTGTTATCATAATTCTAATTTCTCTACAATATAATTATTGTTACACGATACAAACTAAATTTAATATTATATTCATTATGTTTATAATATTCTACACTACTTTAAATAAAATAATATTTAAATTAACATGAATAATTTTTTGTTATGAAATGATCTAATTCATAAAAAATGATATTTTATATTTTTACATCGTTTCTAAAAATAATACATTAATAAATTTGATGCTTGTTGTGCATCGCACGGGCTGACATATTAGTTTTTTTTTATTAGGTGATATGAGGTCAGAGCTTCGCGCACATACTCTTTATTCTTATGAAGAGAGAGAATAATTTTAAGCTCTAATGTTTGGTTATAAAAATAGATTAATTAATAAATAAAGTGGATTTTGAAAATAGCCTATTTCTTTTAGTAAACTTAAAAATTACCCATAAAAATAAAAACTTAAAAAATACCCACACTTACCATTTTACCCTTTACCTCTCCTGCCCTGCCACAATTAACACTAGCAATTCAGTCTTGAATTCATCAAACTTGTTATGAATTCGAGAATTCACAACTAAAACAATTGGTCGTGAATTCGAGTTTTAAAACTCGAATTCACAACCAACACTAGTGATTCAGTTGTAAATTTATTGAGTTGGTTGTGAATTCATAGATGCGGTTGTGAATTCAAGAAATTAAGTTGTGAATTCGAGAATTGACAACTAAAACAACTAGTTTGTAAATTCGAGCTTTAAAACTCAAATTTATGACTACTTGAATTCATAACTAGCAATAGAGATGGTTGTGAAATCGAGATTTAAAACTCGAATTCACAACTAACAAACTGGTTGTGAATTCGAGATTTCACAATCAAAACAACTAGTTGTGAATTCAAGCTTTAAAACTCGAATTCACAACCAACACTAACGATTCAGTTGTGAATTCATCGAGTTGGTTGTGAATTCTAGTTTTAGTTGTGAATTCATAGATCTGATCGTTATTTCAAGAATATTAAGTTATAAATTCATAGATGTGATCGTGAATTTAAAAACATTAAGTTGTGAATTTATAAATCTAATTGTGAATTAAAAAAAAATTAAATTGTGAATTCAAAAAAAAAATAAATTGTGAATTCAAGATTTTTTTTTTGGCTTGGGGGGCAGGGCATGGGGGGGGGTTAGAAAACAAATTTGGCTTGGGGTGGGTGGTCGAGGGGTGGGGTGGGGTGGGGGGCAGGGGAGAGTAATAATTTTTTTTTTTTGGCTTGGGGGTGGGAGGGCAGGGCAGGGTAGAGGGGAGTAAAAAAAAAAAATTGGCTTCGGGGTGGGTGGTCGGGTGGGAGTGAAAAAAAAAATAGCTTGGGGGAGGGGGGTCGGGGTCTGGGGGTAAGCAGGGCAGGGGGAGTGATTTTTAATTTTTTTTTAATTATAGTCTTAGGGTTAGTTTAGTCATTTAACACAAAAGTGGGTATTTTTTAAAGTTTTTATTTGAGTGGATAAATTTTAAGTTTACTGAAAAAAGGTGACTACTTTCATATATTAACTCTAATAAATATATATTATATAATCTAGGGTTAATTGCATGTAATATCATGAACTTAACGCAAAATCCAAATTTAGCACGACTTTAAAAAGTTCCAATTAATATCACCACCTATGCCCCGTGTCCAATTTTAGCACCGTTTTTTGACGTGGCTTGTAGGCACATGCTTCGATCCTACGTGTCATTGACGTGGCTTGCCGGTACAACTTCCGACCGGCGACCAAGCTCTCTCTCTCCTCTCTCCCCTCTCTCTCCATCCATCACCCCTCCTTCTCTCGCTCTTTTGCCCTCCTCACCCTCACCTCCTCCTCTTCCACCGCACACGCCTCTCAACCTCACATCCTCGCGAGTTCCGACGACGAGTGCCCGCCCCGCCTCCCCCTCAACCTCCTCATCTTCCACCTCCCACGCCTCTCACCTCCTCCTCGCGATTCCGACGACGAGTGGCCAGCCGCCTGCCTCCACCCTCACCTTCTCATCTTCCACCGCCCACCGCCTCTCACCTCCTCCTCGCGATTCCGGCGACGAGTGCCCCCGCCTCCCACCCTCACTTTCCTCCTATTCCACCGCCCACGCCTCTCACACCTCCTCCTTGCGATTCCGGTGACGTGTGCCGGCCATTTCCAGAATTTTCAGAATTTTCAAAACCCTACCCCCCAATTCGACAAGAATTTTCAGTCGTGCAGCCGCCGCCCTCTGCGCGATTCCCCTTCTCGGTGACTCCCCTCCTCGCGACGCCGCCACCCTCATCATTCTGGTAGGCTGAGGTGGGGGGGGGGTCATCGCGCCGCCCTCTGCAAACCCGCCGATTTTAGCCCTCTCTCTCTCTCTCTTCGGAGTACGTGGCAATGACGTGTCTACCGGTAGACACGTCATTGCCACGTAGTTCTATCGGAAAACAAAACGGTGCTAAAATTGGACACGGGGCATAGGTGGTGATATTAATTGGAACTTTTAAAAGTCATGCTAAATTTAGATTTCGCGTTAAGTTCATGATATTACATGCAATTAACCCTATAATCTAAATGAATGGATACAAAATTTAAAATTCTTTTAATTTATTTGATATCCTCAAACCATGCAAGAAAATACTTGGTCAAATACATTGAACCGAGTATATTGATTGATGCATTATGCAAGGAAGGCTGAAATAGAAAGTTTATTAAAAAAAGAACAAAGAGGTTCAAGCGAAAAAACAAGCTAAAGCACCGGCGAGAAGTCACGGAAAACTAAAAAACAACCAAGACTAAGAAAACATTCAATCATCCTCGTTAAAAGATTCTTCGTCATCCAGCATATCTCCCCATCTTTTAGAAACCACAGTCGACATAGCTCGAGCTGCGTCTGAAGAAGAAGAATGAACCACAAAATTTTGCATAAGCGCTCCTCCAGACTGAGCATTGTGCACTTTATTCAAGAACTCCACCGGCGACGGAGTGTCAAGAACAGCGCCCTTATTCATGACCCGCATTCTTGGATCATCTGCATTCCTGAGCCGACTTTTTATACTGTCAATCGGATTCAGTGGAGTTTGCGGACGTTCCATACCTTTTTTAGGTCGACCCGGTCGACGCTTAGGATTGTCAACGAGCATTTGTATCCCCTGACTATCCTGCTCCTCTAACCTGCTAATACGACTAGCCAACTCCTCCTGAGCAGAATGTGTGGGCTCAATGACCAACCGAGATGCCGAATCATCTGCCATGTCCGTGGACGGAACCACAACAGACCGCATAATGACCTCCGACCCGGCTCCGTCCTCCCTCTGCGATCGTGCTGCCGAACTAACGGCCTCTCGATCGTCTGCAATGATCTCCTCAACCACGGGGCTGTTGGAAACCTCCATAACAGCCATGTCCTCCTTGCTATCTTGAGCATCAATGGGCCGATCAAGTACAGAATCTGGTCCCGAAATCGAGTCATCTCTACGTGCTGCCATATTGTCTCCATTCTCTAACTCCCTACCCTCTAGCACCTCAAACCGATTGCTTTTTTCCATAGAATTCTTTCCAGCAGTAACATATTCACGTCTAGGCGAAGACTCCGCATCATTATCCAGCCCAGTAGAACTAGGCACCTCATTCGCGCGCTGTCGGTTCGCAACATAACGGTTCCTAGTCTTCTTCCATTTTCGAGATCTATTGCGATGCTTCATGCCCCGCAAACTATTATCCTGTTCTGTCTGCTTAGTCGGAGAAGCAGGCTCTTTGCCCGAAGAAAGTTTGCAGTCATCAGTGGCATGGCCAATCGCAGAACAAAGACAACAGAAGTATGGCAAATTCTCATAACCAAACTCAATTTCATAAATATCATCATCACATTTAACATCAAGAAACTGAGGGATATCCAAGGCCACATTCATCTCAACTAACACCCTAGCAAAATAACCAACCGAAGCCCTAGCAGACATGCCATCAACAAGAATAGGAGTTCCAACATGCCTAGCTATACCAGAGAGAACTTCAGGATGCCAAAACTCATGCGGGAGATTAAAGATACGGACCCAAACCTGAGCAGTAGAAGAAACAATCTTGTTCGGATTGAAGTTGGGAGTCCATGCCTGAAGGAAAAGAATTCCCACACGAAGACGCCAAGCAGATTTCGCGAAAGCCAAAGCATAATCCTCAGGTGACGAGAACTTCAAAGTGAAATATCCCTTGCCCAGAGGGATAACCTGCCAAGGAGGAGACGACGTTTTCCAGAGGATAGAGAGCTCAGTAAAAAGATCCGCCGCAAATCTCGGCGAATCGCCTTTGCGAAGGAAAACCCTCCCATGAATAGCATGCTGAAAGGATTTGATTTGCCGTTGACGGAAAGCCGAGGAAATAGAAAGGCACGGCCTGTCGTCCATCATTGCGGGTTTCAGCACCGTAAACTCATGAGCCGGGACGTCTGCGGGACGTCCCGAAGATTGCCTAAGAGACTCGGCAAACGACTTCACGGGAGGAGTACCGGATGGAACATCTCCACCCCGGCTTAACTCCAAAAGCATTATGCAAGGAAGGAAATATGGAAGATGAGTGCGTTGGAAACTATGATGCAACAAAATATTTGTCCGAATGTTGTCATTTATTCTACACTTATTAATGGGTTTCATTTGAAGGGTGATATCGAGAGGGCAAAACAAGGAGTAGTATATGATTTCATGGTTGAGAAGGGCGTCTCACCTAGAGTTGTCACATGCAACATATTGATAGATGGATATTGCTCTTCAATTCAATGGCAAAGATGGGAATCAAGCACAATATATACACCTATAGTATCTTGATTAGCGAATACTGCAAGACGGGAAACCTTGATAAAGCTTGGCATTTCTTCGATGAAATCTCGCAAGTAGGTGTCAAACACGCGAGTGGGTCTTCCTTCCCCTTGCTTACCCAAGGCCGCTAGCAGCAACGCCTATTCTCGCTCCGTCTCATTCTCCGGCCGAACATTCACAGCCTACAACATGATGCTCGACTCCCTCTAACATGAAGGGGAGGCGATGAGGCTGATGGTGGAGACGGAAAGGAGCGGCTGATGGCGTAACGTTAGCCATTATTGTGTGGCATCTGGTGAAGAGAAAAAACGTGCATGAGGCAATACCTTTCTTGGAGAGGATTCAATGTTAATGTGAAATTAATGTGAAATACTTCCTAGAATTGCAAAATGTACCTTATCATTAAGCTCTACTTCATCGCCTTAGTCACCAAACGAGATTACGAGGGAAGAAACATAACTTTACAACTCGAACATCTAGAGTTTATTGATGAAAGTAGCTTTAGCTGAAGCTCGACTGTTTCTCGTTTCCTTGCCATCCTCTTACGAAGGAAAGTTAATCACGTTGGATTTTTACTCGGTTTCTAGTTGTCAGGAAAGCTATAAGAGTGATATATACTCGAAGTGAGTTCCACCTTAGGGTGGTCTTGCTGCTAGTATGAATCCATCGGCTTTGAGTTTCTCGTCTTGTTGTGATTTCACCGTTTTCCATCTTCACTAGTGTTGTGTGTGATGAATAATTTGATACTGATTTTGACATTTTGTGTTCATCAGCAGCATGCCACCGGTGACTGCCTCTTGCCTCCCTCAACACGCACACAACAGTCACGGCCTTCCATCTTCTTTCACTTAAATCTTCATTGTTTAGAAATCACAATATGTAGAAACCTTGCATATATTATCACACGAGAAAAACATACCACACTCATGTGTGTGTTTGTGTGTGTCAGATGAATTAAGCATCAACAATCTATATCAAATTGATGAAACACAAAAGGGTAATGATTTTTCAACAATAAAATTTTGGGCCAAATGCAGCTGCAGCTCTCAGTACGTCTATTTATCAGCTTCAGATGATTTGTATGATATCCCCAGCAATTTCCGAACTCGAGGATCCATCATCACTGAATACACAACATGATAAACATATTATCAAAATAAAGGCAACAGCTTCAAACAAAATGAAGCAGAAGAAGAAGAAGACTCACCAGCTCCAAATGCTATTGAAAAGAGGTTGCTGGTCAACCAATAACAGTATACAGCCTGCACAAATGCGCTATCTAATTATATATATTCATTTTATGTAGATTGTTTAACAAAACAAAATAAATAATTAAACCATCATTAATTAAAGAGCATATGATAACAAGAAGTTTAAGTATCTCAGCACAAAACAGATAAAGAATGTCTGCTATAACAAACCGTGGGGAACCCTCCAGCGACAGCGGCAAGGTATGCTGAAACAGCTACCAACATGTTAGCAGACGTGGGAGGTGACTTGCCTTCTAGATTAAAAAACGGATACAACTGTGGAGAAGAATTTAGTGATAAATATTTAAAGTGAGCTCAAGGTGATCATATCTTGAAGGAACAAAGAAAACCACACCAAGGATATGATGGGAGAAGTTAGCTTACCTCCAACCTAAGCCACAATGTCAATGCCATAAGGATTGGGAGATCCGTGTGACCAAAAGCTGTTAAATCCGTGAACCATAAAGTTCCACCTGTAGTGAAAGAGGGAACATTGTTTGCCATGTATGAAACCTGAATGGAAAGTGACAAGGTCGGTTTAGAAAGAAATCGAGAGAGCATAAGAAATTTATCGAACTAAAAGGAATGTGATCTTACCCATACGTAAAAGCAGATCCCCGATATTAATGATGCCTTAAATCCCATATACTGAAATTTGTCGTATCTGCAAGACCAATATTCATTTACATCAACCAAAGCTGAGGCCACAGCTCTTCAAGTGGTAAAAAATGAAGAAAGGTATAGCAAAGATAGCCTCAGAATACATTATATGTGTTTTCAGCATTACTCACCAGTTTTCTCCAAGCTTTACCTTTTTCATTATTCTGTCAAACAATAATCGATTATGAATCGCTAACAACAAGATAACCAAGAACATAGCCTAAAGCTCATACCTCATTTAAAATATCAGAGATTTGCAAGTGACGTACATGTTTTACAATCTGCAAACAATTGTGTATACAATCAATTTCTTGGCACAATAATCCTTATGCATGTGGATAATATTTCACATTCACAACATAATAAAAGGACCCGCATAGGATAATGTTGCTCTTATTCATCCCAATACAATTTAAACTGTTGTTGAAAGTAATGATGCAATCTGTATAAATCAAATCCAAAATGTGCATAGGCAAAATCGTGTAGAGAACTTACAGCTGTGTAATTTTTGGAACAGAATTGCAGCAAATATATTTGAAAAGGAACGAGAATGAAACGCATCAAAAGAGTTGTAGCAGCAATTGATGCCCACCTAGACAAGAATCCCAAAAAACTTAGCCAACCACAACTAAATTCACTATAACATTGAGTGAACAAAACATTCAATTTAAGTAAAACTGAAGAATTTGGTTTCAGAGAAACATCCTCACCATTCCAATCCAGCGCAACAATGAAAAACTTCAATCAAGTTCAGGTAGTTGATTGAATCTGCTGCTGCAACGGCCGCTTCATTCACCACCGGAGCTACCTCCACAGCCTTCTCCCCCACAGCACTGATCGCACCATACAGATCCCCAGCGTCATGTAGGCCCTCAATGTCCGAAGGCAACTTCGACATATTTCTCTGGAAATTCAGCCCATAGCCTGTTTGAAACTCAGATCGCATGAGTCGAGAGACACTTCCTGGTAGCAGGGAATTGCTGGCAATGTTTCCGGTAATCTGAAAATGGCTTCGGATCTCAGTATTCCTGTTAATGCTTTTAGCAGGCAATTCGTAGCGATCGCTACCACTCATATGTGAAAAAGAAGGGGCAAATCGCTGGTGCTGTTGATAAAACAACTTAGTTTTAGCTATGATGCTACGCCTATACGCCATTACTTCCGCGACCTACAACAATAAGAAACGGATCATGTAGAGTTACGATTTCAGATAGTTTCAACTAACCACACCGAAATCAGCATAAACATTTAAGTATATTTTTAAAAGAGATTTAAATTTTGCACTCCACTAACAACAAACAGAGCAATCTTGCAATACTCTACATTTTACATTTTACACTATTGCTCTTGAAGAGCTTCACCGCACACTCTTCAAAATCAATCGTTCACACACACGCACATGTTGGAAAACCCTCTATACAGCACGCTAATTGTTTGTGGCAGAAAAATAGAGTGCAGCAAGATATGAACACGCCAACCAACTGTTCGAGAAAAGTCCAGACTCAGAAGGTACCGCAGCGCAAGAATCTCAACTAGAAACCAAGTCACTCACCACCAACTTGCGCAACAATCCGTGAAAAAGAACCCATGACCAAGCCCATAATCCCCAAAACAGAAATCCCTAACCATTTCCAACAAAAACATGCACACATTTCCAAGTTCACCATCAGATCACATCCTTGAAGCAAGAAAAATCTTCCTAGATTTAGCAAAAATTAAAAGTAAACCTCAAAATTGAATGTTTTCAAGCGTATCTTTAACGGGGGTTTACGATCTCCCAAAAAAAGGCGACATGCTTTTATTAACATAAAACTGAAAATGAAAATCTTACTAGGGTTTTAGAATTGACCGATGAGGGGGAATCTCCACAGGTTTTAAGCTGTAGAGGAAAAGCTAGCTTTTAAGCTGATAATGAGTGATCTAAAGTTAGCTACTCACTTTCTTCCTTTTTCTTTTCCTCTTTATTCCTTTCCTTTTTAGGAATTAAACTTACTAGTTTTCACGCTGCCTCAACTGCTTTCGTGGAGCCTCCTCCGGAAGGTTTTCTAAACCATGTCTTAGTCTATATAGTGGGTTTCTAAAGTTGGTTGTAATATTTTAATTGAAAAATAATTGAGAAAAAAAATTGAAAAAATATTATTGATGATGAAATAATGGAAAAATGTTGAAAATTATTTTCAAATTACTAGCTAGCACCCAAAGTTAATATTGAGCATTACGTACACAAACGTTTTAATTAGTGAAACCCGGAAGGACTATTACAAGATCCCACAATAATTCAGAAGGATTTTTATTGTCATGTCATTTCAACCATCACCATCATATCCCTTCCCTTAATAGCCATATCTCCTCTCATGAATCACCTACTTTGCAGCATACGATTTACCCATTATACCAACTAAATTACTATAGCCAAATTCTCTTTCTCACCTAACACAAAATAGCCAAATTACTTTAGAACTCAATCTTTCTGATGAAACAAATATTAACGGACCCATGCAAAATGATAAAGAACACAAGATTTACGTGGTTCGATCATAAAGATCTATATTCACGGAGATTGTCGGGGTTTTTCATTATATTTTGGGGAATGATTACATTTTACATGGTGAGAATTGAATAGAAAGTGAATCCTCTAGTTTAATAATAATAGTCTTATTTATAAGCATCAAAGTAAACCTAGCACTTGGGCCTATTTGACCCTTTGACCGCTAAAGCCCATTAATTCATATAACTGGGCCTAAGCACTTATTACAATAAGTCTTTATCTTAGAACTGAGCCATCGAGGCTAATATAGAGCTGGACTATCAAAGTCGAAGTAGAGTTGAGTCGTTAAGCTACCAAGATAATTCCCTATTGATAAAGTCAGACATGTCAAGTCAGCGTTGTATCAAATAATAATAATAATAATAATAATAATAATAATAATAATAATAATAATAATAATAATATAAAGAAGTATTTCAGCTCTGTTAAATGCACAAGGCCGGTACATATTTTACTCCTCACACTTTCATTTTCATGAAATACACATATACATTTGCATACTTATATATATATATATATATATATATATAGAAGTATATATACAATTTGTGCATATGTATGAGAAAGCATGAATCAATGAAATAGAATGAGACCTATTGAAAATAGAATTTCTTGTAGGCTTTGTGGACCAAGGAGTTTAGCGTTGCTTTCCCAAGACAGGTTTCTATGTTTATGATCTTCAGGCTTTGTCTAACTAAGTGGGCTTACTTTTCAAATGTATGAACGAGTTATATAAGCTCTAAATGTTTCATGATATGCAAATTATATCCAATAAAATATTTTGTACGTTATGATATGTTTAAGGCTCGCTAATGAATTGTTCGAGGTTCTCTTATGACCTAACACGTTGTTTGAGAATCGTGTACACATGCTAGCTGACTCGGTGGGCTGATCTCCATTGGGCCCTGACCTGAGGCGTTATAAGGGTGCTCGACGGAATGTGTTCCGAAGCATGTAATGTAAGGCCTGCCTGTATAGCGTCCCGAGATCAATTTCAACTTGTCTGAGTTACATCATCAGGGCAAGTATCATGGGAGAAATGATCCGTCGATGGCTAAAAGGTCCGGGATCACAGCGAGTAACATAATAAAATGTGATAATGGCACCAAATGAATGAAATGTTTTTGCATGCTTGGAAGCAACTTTATTTAAAAACCTTCTAAGTTATGTTTTAAATGATTAGATAAAGTGCCTTTACGAAAATATGAAATGTTTCAAAAAATATTTGTCCACTGAGTACATTAGTACTTAGCCCAAATATTATCAAATGTTTTTAGGTTGACTAGCTGGTGCTGATGGGGCAGAGCTGAGGCTAGGGTTCAACTTCATATTTAGACTTCCATTGTAGCACTAGCTCTTATATGTCTTTCATTTTCTCAACTTAAGATTTTCATTTTGTATTTCAAACGATATCCCTCATCGAGCTTGGACTCCTAACTCTTAGTTTGATGCAATGTTGGTTATCAGGAGTATGAAACAAAACTTGTGATCAAAAGGGGCGTATCCCGACTTGTTATTCTATTATTTTGATTTCAACAAGGTTTTTCCCTTGTCTATTTCTATTAATTGGTAACACCTCAATTATAGTTATTCCTTCAAGAATTGCAGTGTGACAGAATTGTATCAGGGCAAAAGTTTCTTTTTATGTCCCTAATAACCATATGCTTTTGATGTCGAGTATAGAATAGTATCTCTATACTTCTAAGAATGTCAGTAACCCTTAGCTCGTCGTCACACTGCCGCAACAAAGGTATGATTTAAGAGTTTCAAAAAAAAAATCAGAAGTGTTAGAGTTATTTTAACTCTAATGATCGAATTAATTCATTTTATGAATTAATATCCTTTTAGTTTTATCTTTTTCATTAATTATCAAATAAGAGAATTAATATAACACTACTTATATTTTCGGTTCTTTTTATTCTAAGATTTGTCAAAATTAAATTTGATTTTGATTTCATCAAAATCAATCTTCCAAATGGTATTCAATTTAATTGCCGAAAAGCAACCAAGGACATATCAACAGTTATGGAGAAATGCAAGGAGTGAAGAATCAATTCATATACTTGGAAGAACAGTGAAGATCGGATGATTAACAAGATGCAATGATGTGAAGACTTTGTCTTCCACGTTTTTAGGGATTGTTGGTTTGCATGTGTAACCAATCCCTAAGCTTGGGGAGCAAGAGCTCAACCCTAGAACACGTTCTAAAACCCTAAATTGTCAATCAAGTTTTTGTGCCCTACAAGCTTAGATTCATATCTATAAATAGGGGCAGAGTTCTATGCATTTAGTACAAGTTCAAGCTACAAGATATTGAAGTGCAGGAGCTCCGAAGCTATTGTTCGAACATCAACAACGACATCTAGTACAAACACACCTCGAGTGCGAGACTCGTGTGCTTAACAATTCTTGAGTGGGAGACTCGTTTGTTGGGACTAGTTGATAGGTTGATTGTTGTTCTAGATTAACTTCATTAAAGTCTAGTTGTTGCTAGCATTTAGTTGATTGGATTAGAAGATATTTCTATTCTTTTCAACTCCATTCAATTAGAGGGATTCTATTGAATGGTTCATGTATCTTCATTGTAAAAGGGATTTTTATGGTGAACATACGACTGCAATTAATTAACATTACATTATAAAAATCAATCCATTGTGCGTACGTTACATTTCCGCTGCATTATGCTTTTCTATAGATTGTTGTGTACATTATTTAAACATTTTACTCAACAATTCTGTATTTGCGAGAGCAACAAAACTTTTAATTGGCATCAAGTGGCTACACTTGATACACTAAGTGTTGGATCCTTATTGTGCCTACAATGGATATGAGTAATCCTGTTTTTCATAGGCCTCCGACCCTTGATGGATCGAATTATTCCTATTGAAAATCATGAATTCGTTCCTATATTAAAAATATAGATATCTTGGCCTGAAAATTTGTAGTTGATGGATGGTCACCACCTCGTCATGTTGACGTTGATGGTGATTGTGTGTTCGAAAACTCCAAAGAATACACTAGGGAAGAATTGAGTGCTTCTAATCTTAATGAGAAGGCTCTCAATGTGATCCTTTCTTCGGTGGACATGAACTTACACAAATTGGTAAAAAAATGCTCTTCAGCTAAAGACGCGTGGAGCATTCTCGAACGTCACTGTGAAGGTGATGAGAGTGTTCGTGAAACACGTCTACGAATGGATATGTCAAGGTTTGAAGCCTCGAGAATGGAGAGCAATGAATATATATATATATATATATGTATATATATGATCGTTCCAATGAGATCCCCTATATGTAGTGAGATCTTAGATTGATTTGTGGGTGTTAATTTTAGTGTTAATATGCAAAAATGCCCACTTCCTTATGTTTTTTTGTAAAAATGCCCTAAGTTATTATACAAAGCATTCTATACCCTAATTGTGTGAAGCACCGAAAATGCCCTTTGATTGTGATGGGTATGCATTGTTTTCCACAAAAAGTCTTACACATCTATGACAAAAGTTGTTAAAGTGTAAGAAAAACATCAATGTCATTAATTTATAGACTGATTTCGGTCAAATAAGTGTTGGAAAAAGTAAAAGATAGTGTACAAAATATAATATTAATTTATTTTTGAATTAAATCAAGGTTTTTAGAATTAAACCGTATGCTAATTAATCAATGGAATATAAATACTAAAGATTATAGCAATCGAGATTGGCACTCAATACACATAAAGGTAAAAAAAAACATGTGTCCGATCGGAAAAAACCAGTGTCCGGCCGGTAAAACCTTGCGTCCGGCCGACCGGTTGGACATATTTTTTTTAAATAATTGATGATAAACGACAAATATGATGTGAAATAGCCTTGTCAGTAAAGTGTTCACGTCAAATGCTCTAATTTCATTGAAATTCACGTGAAATGAAGGAATCTTTGTTTATATATGAGATCTCGACGGACACTCTCCATTGCAAAGTGAAAAAACACTCAAACTCAATAGAAATTATAATATTTTCCAAGTGGTGAAGCTATTATTTGTGAATTCTCTCATCCCAAATTTAAAGGTATGTCATTTTATGTTTGAAATGTAATTAAAGAAGTGCTAAGTTGATTATTGTTTATTTTCAATGTTTTGTTTGATCCTATGTTTATGTGGATTATTAGCATATTATAGCATACTTTATGATTTAAAGCTACGTTTGAAGGAATATATGTGAATTAGAGCACATTCTATCATGTTTTAAAGTATGAATTAGTAATTATTACTTACATTTTAGTTATATACATATATTGCTACATAATTCATGTCAACATGCTCGAAAACCATGTGTCCGCCCGGACAAGTGTCCCTGAAAATGTGTCCGGGCGTGTGTCATTACAGATCATGTAATACACGACCGGACACATTTCCTCGAAAACTTTCTCGAACGGACACATGTTTTTCGAGCGTGTTAACATGCTATATGTTGTATTTTTACATTTCATTCCATTTACATCATATATTTATTTATTTATTTATTTATTTTTCTGTAGATGAATGAATATGAGAGATACTTTGTGGTTAATTATGAAGATGTCTTCAATGGTTATGAGTACATCGACGACTCTTCTAAGCTTTGCGTATTTTTGGAGACACCATGGCTACTACGTTGTACATGATAAATCACCTGATGTTGGAGAATTCATTGAGCACTAATTACAACTTGTATTATTTGATGAAGAGATTAAATGATAGGGTCTACAGTAAAAATCTTCTTGCCGATGACAATGATTTACTTCAGTTGTTGGTGTCCCAACCACATTTTACTGAGATTTATGTTGTCGAAGACGAGTCTAGTGGAGGAGTGTGTGTTCCTTCGTTCGATCTCCCTCAATTTTTCGCATATGGAGGTGAATCTAATGCAATATTCGAAGGTGGGGACGAATTGGAAGCAATCCAAAGATATGCTTATTTAGACATATAAGCTGGAGATTCACCAGCGCAAGAAATCATTGAACCGTCGATCACTTGGGGTAATCATTAGTCAATGGATTGGCTTCATGGGATGAGCCAAATTCGAACGTTTACTATCACCAAACAACTGAACATTCTTGGGGTCCAGTTGATAATCAATATACAGACGAGCCTCAGTTTGTGGAGAATGATGATGATATACATGAAGAATATGTTCAGCGAGCGACTAAGAGCTGCACAACAAAGCGAGGAACCCTTGTCTTCTAAAACCGGTAAAAGGGTAGCTATTGAAGTCCAAAAAAGTTGTCGATACACTGCACAAAGGTTGAGTGGCCAGAAGTATAAAGTGCAAACTGGTGATAGAAGCTTTAAAGTGGATCTGGAGAAGAAAAAATGCGAATGTCGAGCATTTCAACTAGACCAACTGCCCTATTCTCATTCAATCGCTGCAATAAGGTACGAACATTATTTCCTTGGTGGGTTCATGTAAATGTAAATATGTTCTAATGTTCGTTGTATTGATTATTGCCAGATGTTGTTTCTATAGTGAGGCAGGTGATACTATCGCGAAGTATGTAGACGATTTCTACACGAATGAATTTCTTATCGATTGTTACTCTGGTTCTGTTAATCATCTCCCGTCGAGACACGAGTGGTTGATTCCTGAGTACATCGCTGAGAGTTTTGTATTACCTCTGATTGTCCAGTCACTGGACAATCAGGGCGCCCAAAATAAAGTAGACATCGAGGTGTTGGTGAAGGCAACATCACACAAGCAGAGTGGTCTTCTAGTATCAGGCGTCATAAACTAAAGAAGTGCAGCGTCTGCCGTGAAGGAGGACACACCAAGAGAACGTGCAGCGCTGGTAGGGCGACTGAGAACATGGAGTAGTGGTTTGTATTTGTGTGTTGTAACAGTGAATGATACTGATTGAATTATCTTATTATTCGATAATATGAAATGATTAACTGGAAATAAAGTTCATTGATTAACCAAAAAAATCACACATGAATTTAACAATATACAACACTAAGCAAAACCAAGTCTAGTGCATCTACTCTTCGAAGTTTCACACAATCTAATTATAGCTCTAGCGATTTTGCTCCCATGTGCCATCACGTTTCTGTTACCCCACTCAATGGATAGAGAGCCAGATATCAGTCGTTCTGCATACATGCAGATGAAAGGCCCGCAGTTGATAGTGTCCTACTGCCGAAATTGATCCTCAAGTGGAGCAAACACCGCCGACATATATGGCCACTTCTCCTTTGCCACTGTCGAATCAACGGATGTGTGGTCTAGCCACATCGACAACTGAAGGACACGCGGCAACAATCTCAGAATAGGTAGTAGTTGCCGAACTCGAAAATTTCGCCACTCGTCATTAAGATTGTGCGCTACTGGGTCATACACCTCGCAAACGGCTTCGCCCAACCGAATACAATAGAGGAAAAAATGATGGTCTATAATAACTGGCATAAGAACCTATGACGAACCACAATGAATTGGTTTAAAACAACGATAAATCACAAATAATTATCTAATATATCTTTAATCATTACCTGTGAGGCATCTATCCATCCAATCTTTTGACCGGAAGCAAGTTCATGGCCCGAAAGTGCTTTTCCACGTACGGCGGAGATCCAGTCTATGTGAGGCTCCCAATCTTTAGCTATTCCGGTATGAATCAATACGTGTCACTCCTGGGCAAAAAATTCACTTCCTTCATATTTGGTCAATAAAGCTTCCCACTCACTCTTCAGGTATATCTGAAAATCAAACAAATAATGAATAATTTTTATCCGCATCAATGAAAACATAAAAATAATTAAAGTTTACTTACAAACCAATCCGTGTCTACTATGACTGTGTTATTCTTATTGACTCCATCAAGTAAATCCCCGCAGTTAGCAAGCCTATGTCTCAACGTCAAAAAGTACAAGTCAATATCCTGCAACAAAATTAAAATCAGTAGGTTAGTACAAAATAATGTAACAACGTTAAAATCAATAGATTATTTACCCCAGTTGTGAATTCTTTAATGGGATTCTCCATCCGCTCGAAGTCGGCATACACCCGCAAACCGCCACTGTCCCTGACATACACCTCAAGAGCTAGCCTTACCACCTCGACAAGCCTTCATCCACTTTCTCATATGTGTCACTGCAGTATTGTGTCATTGGACATGGAATTGGGCTATTAACCCAAGGCGATCTCTGAAATGTAGACGGATGTCTCTCCCTCCAGCTGCGACGAGGTGGCTGCTCTGCCTGTGGCGCTTCTTTCGTCACACTCAAACGACGCTCTTGTGACTCAGGCTTCTCCGTCTGAGCCGCCCCTGATGAACTAGATTCTTCCCACTCATATGATGAAACAGTAGTGATCGGCTCAGCAAAGTATATCGGCTGCTCTGTCCTATACTCTGGTCGCAAGAAGGGGAAAGATCCATGAGGGTAGACAAAGGTCGACCAGTCAAAATTCTGTATAACCGGTGTGCAGTTGCTCTGATCCTTTATAATGTCCTTCCACTGCTTGTTATAATCCTGGATCTCTGAAGGGTGAGAATCATAATCTGAAGGGCGTGGATCATAATTCTGGGTCTTTGGAAGGCCTATATCGTCATTGCGGGGACCTGAATCGTGGGGACCTGAAGCATTGGGACCGACTCTGTTCCTTGGAGAAGTCCGTCGATGGTAATCATCAGGGGATACCCTCGAAAATGTTTGCTCTTGCCCTTATCTTTTTTGCCCTTGCCCTTCAGTTTATCGTATAATTTGATAAAGAACTTCTTCAGCTCCTTACGGATTAGTGTCTTGACCCATTTACGGTCCACCTTACCCTCGCTGGGACTGGATATTGGCCGAGATCCGCTCGACGATGAAGAAGTATGCGCCCTTGGCCGTTTTCCCATATCAACAGAATGACGAGCCGGCTCATGGGCTCGAGCATCCATTACAAGGCCCCGAACACTCTGGCTGCGAGTCATACGAGGTTGTCTAGATACCTCCTCCTCGTCCCCGCGCTCTTCACAACACGGGCTCTAGTGTGTTGTGAAAATTGAACACCCCGAGCTTACAGGTTCTCGGGGAATTTGAATCTCACCGAGAGTTCGCCCGGTGTCAACGCTGATATGAAATAGTGACTCTCCATCTCATGTTCATCGGGGTTCAAATCCAGGACACTACCCTAGAAAGCAACATAGATAATATTTTAGAACATAAGTAAAAACCAGTAACGGTGAAACACTAAATTTGAAATAACTGATTACCTGTCCCTCAAATAGATCTTGTAAACTGTGAAGCCGGGGCTTACCCCTAAAAGTCCATCTCAAAAATCTTGGGTGCGCTATCGAATCACCACTAGATGCTGCCACCATCTGTCCGAAGCCCAGGACGCACTCCAATGCCCAAACAAATAAAGCCTACGAAGGACCGTAGAAGTGATACTTCTCGCCGGTTCCTACCTCTGTCGTATAATGGCGTAACATTTTATATGAATACGCGCCCAGGGGAATCTATCAAATGCCTCCAAATTGTCCACCAACACCCAAACCCACGGCTGTACACACGTATCCAACCCAAGAATAATGGTGTGAGCCACACACACGAGCACAACACAAAGGTACAAGCTCTCATCATCATCATCTACTCGACGATCCAAATCGCACACGCGTTTAATGAGCGCGTGTACGGTCATAGTTCGCCTACCGCAAAATCTTCGGTAAACCTCCACGCGACTGTAGTCGTGCTGTAATGTCGCATCAAACATCGTTAGACCGAAATTGAGCCCAGTGACTATTGCGTAGTCTGCGGGGGAAAAGCTGACTCGTGCTCCGCACAGAAAGAACCACATCTCATTATTTTATGACTCAATCTGCCTCGATATAGCCTAGTGCAATGCTCTATTGCTCTTCATGCCGGGTCTCCAATCAGTGAAATGGCCAAAACATGACGCTCTAAACCTTCCCAATAACCCTTCATTGCTGTCACACCCCAATTCTTGAATGAATAAATATAATCGAGGTGCAACTAATTCATAGAAATAAACAAGGAAAATACCTTGTTAAAACCCGAAATAGGATAGAAAGTCGGGCTATGCCCCTTTGGATCACAAGTTTTGTTTCATGCTTCTGACAACCGACATTCATTGGCCTAAATTTAGTAGTGAAAAGTCTAAGCTCGATCAAGTATATCGTTTGAAATTTAACATGAAGATCTTAAGTTGGGAAAACAAAAGACTGATATAAGTAATTGCTACAGCGGAAGTCTAACATATGAATTTATCTCTAGCCTCAGCTCCGTCCCGTCAGCACCGGCCAGCCAACCTGAAAACATTTGAAAGTATTTTTGGGCTAAGTACTAATGTACTTAGTGGGCATGCATTTTCTGAAATATCTCATATTTTAATAAAGACAGTTTATCCAATTGAACTTGACATGACTTAGAAGGTTTTAAATTGAAAGGACTTCTAAGCATGTTAAAATAATTTCTTTCATTTGTGCGCACATGTCACACTCTCTTTCTGTTACTCGCTGTGATCCCGGACCTTTTAGCCACCGACAGATCCATTTCTCCCATGACACTTGCCCTGAGGACGTAACTCAGACAAGTTGAATTGACCTCGGGACGCTACCCAGGCAGGCCTTACATGATACATGCTCTGGAACACATCCAGCCAAGCACCCTTGTAACGCCTCTTACATGAATTAGTGCCCGATGGAGATCAACCCACCGAAACAACTAACAAGTGTACACAATTCTCAAATAGCGTGTTAGGCCATAAGAGAACCTCGATCGATCCATGAATTGCGAGCCTTAAACAGAGCAGAGTGCACATAAACATTTTATTGGATAAACAATTTTCATTTCATTAAATAAACAGTTTGCATTTCATTGAAACATTTAGAGCTTAATAACTCAATCATACTTTGTACATTTGGAAAGTAAGCCCACCTGGATAGGCAAAGCCTGAAGATCATACACATAAAAACCTGTCTTGGGAAAGCAGCGCTAATTCCCCTGGTCACAAAGCCTACAAGAAATTTTATTCTTAATAGGTCTCGTGAAGCTAACTTAATGTATTTGTGGATGTACTAAACATACTTGATTCATCACGCCGGGTTTTCAAATTTAATAAAAATTGAAAGCTAATTCTTGAGCTAAGGACACCAACAATATCCTTACTCGATTTTCTTTTAATAATTGGATTTATAAATAAACCACTTAAATCATGAATACTTTTATTGCATGATGCAAATGCAATGTCATGTCATGCTTAGCATATAATAAGTAATTTACTTAAAATATGCACATAATAATAATATAATATTATTATGCAATTTGTCTTTAAAATAATTAATCAGCTACTGATAATCAAATTAATTAAAATGTGGACTGCCCAAAATAATTTAATGTAAGGCCCAACTTCTTAAAAATTCACAGCCCACATAAATGAGTAGACATGGACTAATTAAATAAATAAAACAGGCCCAACACTCATAAAAATCGGCCCAACCCAAAGCCCAAGACTCAAAGCCCAACCCTAACCCAACACCCTTTTCTCCCCCTCCTTCATCATTCACGCGCACACACACATATCATTCTCTCTCTCTCTCGACTACTCTTCCGCCAACGAGCAGCAGCGGAAGCTGCCTTCTTCCCCGACTCCGACGAGTAGCAGCGAATAGCTGCCGCTCCACCGTCCTCCGCTCGGACCCAGTACACCCCTCTCCTCCTCGGCTTTCTAACACACACACCCATACACATGGACGAAGGTAGCACGCAGCAGCCATCCGCCGATCGCGACTCCCATTTCTCTCTCAAAACTCCGGTGGTAAATGAAGCCTTCGTGCCCTTCATCTCCAACCCTCTAGCTTTCATCTATTTTCTTACTCGACCAGATGGACAGCAGCAGCTTCACGCTACCACCGCCGTCTGCCGGCTCACAGGACGCTCACACACACAGACCATGACTTCCCCTCTGCCCAATCTTTCGCCCTTGGCCGGACAGCAGCAAGCTACCACCGACCGTGACTCCGACCTCTCTCTCTCTCCAGTCGTGGCCGGGCAGCAGCGGCACCGCCGCCGTGCCCTGCCTCCCTCCGCTGAACCCACAGCCGCTCATATCTCTCCACCCCCCTCTCTCTCCGGCCGACAGCAGTAGATGGAGCAGGCTGCCGCCGATTCTCCCTCAGCTCTCTCTCAAATCTCCCCCGTTAACAGATCCGACGGCCCAGCAGCAAAAGAACCGCCTCCGCCTCCCTCGATCCCTTTCAGACCCGACACACGACAACGACTCCCACCCGACAACATCAACGGCTCAAGCACAAACAAGTTCAAGACTCTGACTCTTCGCTTTTCTTCTTTTCTATGCATTCACCGAATATGTAAAATCATTTGACACTTTGATATAAACAAATGCGTGTATGCACAGAATATGTATGCATATGTATTTTGTAAATGTCATTTGTTCAAAAGTCTTTCAATCCATATGTGAATATAACATAAGAGCAAAATTGTTGCCTGCTATCCATTAGAGATTTGAATACTGGAAAAAGTGCTTTACTGAATTTGGGGTGCTAACCGTGAATAGAGATAAAATGGGCAGAGTGACTTGTAGATGAAGCATTGAGAGCTTTCGGTTGAGGTTGTGGAGCCTGAAAAAAGATCTCACATATTGCTTTCTTTGAAATCTGAAAGATGGACTATGGAAGGAAATCAAAGTTCACAGCTTACCTTGTTCGGTTGTGTTTTTCTTGGTATAAAGAGAGAGCTTTGAGTTGTGGGAAATGTCAAACTAATATGGCGCATTTGATTTGGTAGAAAAGTTGGGATTGACAGCCTGACTTTTGGGGGCTGGAATTGGGCTGTAGTAGGTAAGTAGGGTGGCTGATGGATATCATAGGGGTATGGGTAGTTGAGGTTATTGATTTGACAAATATAATCCCTCAGGATAAAATTGTCGAAACTGTAAAAATTCTTCAGGGTTGGCTAATTAAAAGCTCGTGAAAATGCTTGAATGTTAAATTAAATAAATATGCAATGCATATAAATTTAATAACTAAATTTACCAAAGCTTTTGTAAATCATTTTTGTTGGAATTAAAATAAATTCATTTTCTTTTATTCGGCGTGAATCATCTTAAATTCTAAGTTTGAAATCTATTCTAAATTTAGCTAGGGAAAAGCGGGGCGTTACATCCCTCCCTCCTTATAAAAATTTCGTCCTCGAAATTGCATACTTGGGAAATCTAGTTTGGAGTACTAGACATTCACTATCAGTGCACCTACATAGCTTGATGCTTATCACATTTTCTAATCGTGAGAATGCTACGTCTCATGTCTCGAGAACTGTTGACAAACGAACCCATTCAAATCATACTATGCTTATCGTGATCAAAGAAGATCTTATTGGGACAACTATATAGTACGAGTTTATACATTGGGATGACGCTCTACTAAAGGTCAAAATTTTAATTGACAATCACCGAGATCTTAGTTATGTGGGCTGGCCAGACCCTGCACAACGAATCACTCAGTCAAATGGGAGCTTCGCCCCCAATCATGTCAACTTCTTATCTCTTATAAAGCTCTAAGTCAACTTCTAACTTAAAGCACTTACTTCTAAGTACTTCGATCATAAATCTTTGGTATCATATAGGTCCATTCTATGTCGTTCTAACGGTGCTATCACGACTAACATTCGTAAGGCATTATTGGGTGGTTCTCAAACGATTTGTAAAATAACTCATCATTCTAATCATATAGGCAGTGAACCTAAAATGATAACATAAAGCTTTCTCATCATTTATTCATACATACATACATATATTTGCTTTCTTTGAAAATTTGAGTCATATGTACATTAAATGTCCCTTTCATGAAAAACTTTGCTTATGCCGGAAAGATTCAAGGAATCTAACTCGACCATACATACATACATACATTGATTCGTTAAGGGCTCGGGTTGTCCCAAACACGAAATACATTCATTGAGTCGTTATGGGTTCGGGTAGTCCCAAACACGACAAAAAGCATTCACATAGCATCGTAAACATAAGGCGCACATTTTCTTGAAAACTTTCATAACATCTGAAAATACATATATTTATATTTTTGAAACTATTATCGTACCTTTGTTGCGGCAGTGTGACGGCGAGCTGAGGGCTACTGACATTCTTAGAAGTCTAGAGATACTATTCTAGACTCGACATCAAAAAGCTTATGGTTATCAGAAACATGAAAGAAAACTCATGCTCTGTTACCATTCTGTCACACCCCAATTCTTGAATGAATAAATATAATCGAGGTGCAACTAATTCATAGAAATAAACAAGGAAAATACCTTGTTAAAACCCGAAATAGGATAGAAAGTCGGGCTATGCCCCTTTGGATCACAAGTTTTGTTTCATGCTTCTGACAACCGACATTCATTGGCCTAAATTTAGTAGTGAAAAGTCTAAGCTCGATCAAGTATATCGTTTGAAATTTAACATGAAGATCTTAAGTTGGGAAAACAAAAGACTGATATAAGTAATTGCTACAGCGGAAGTCTAACATATGAATTTATCTCTAGCCTCAGCTCCGTCCCGTCAGCACCGGCCAGCCAACCTGAAAACATTTGAAAGTATTTTTGGGCTAAGTACTAATGTACTTAGTGGGCATGCATTTTCTGAAACATCTCATATTTTAATAAAGACAGTTTATCCAATTGAACTTGACATGACTTAGAAGGTTTTAAATTGAAAGGACTTCTAAGCATGTTAAAATAATTTCTTTCATTTGTGCGCACATGTCACACTCTCTTTCTGTTACTCGCTGTGATCCCGGACCTTTTAGCCACCGACAGATCCATTTCTCCCATGACACTTGCCCTGAGGACGTAACTCAGACAAGTTGAATTGACCTCGGGACGCTACCCAGACAGGCCTTACATGATACATGCTCTGGAACACATCCAGCCAAGCACCCTTGTAACGCCTCTTACATGAATTAGTGCCCGATGGAGATCAACCCACCGAAACAACTAACAAGTGTACACAATTCTCAAATAGCGTGTTAGGCCATAAGAGAACCTCGATCGATCCATGAATTGCGAGCCTTAAACAGAGCAGAGTGCACATAAACATTTTATTGGATAAACAGTTTTCATTTCATTAAATAAACAGTTTGCATTTCATTGAAACATTTAAAGCTTAATAACTCAATCATACTTTGTACATTTGGAAAGTAAGCCCACCTGGATAGGCAAAGCCTGAAGATCATACACATAAAAACCTGTCTTGGGAAAGCAGCGCTAATTCCCCTGGTCACAAAGCCTACAAGAAATTTTATTCTTAATAGGTCTCGTGAAGCTAATTTAATGTATTTGTGGATGTACTAAACATACTTGATTCATCACGCCGGGTTTTCAAATTTAATAAAAATTGAAAGCTAATTCTTGAGCTAAGGACACCAACAATATCCTTACTCGATTTTCTTTTAATAATTGGATTTATAAATAAACCACTTAAATCATGAATACTTTTATTGCATGATGCAAATGCAATGTCATGTCATGCTTAGCATATAATAAGTAATTTACTTAAAATATGCACATAATAATAATATAATATTATTATGCAATTTGTCTTTAAAATAATTAATCAGCTACTGATAATCAAATTAATTAAAATGTGGACTGCCCAAAATAATTTAATGTAAGGCCCAACTTCTTAAAAATTCACAGCCCACATAAATGAGTAGACATGGACTAATTAAATAAATAAAACAGGCCCAACACTCATAAAAATCGGCCCAACCCAAAGCCCAAGACTCAAAGCCCAACCCTAACCCAACACCATTTTCTCCCCCTCCTTCATCATTCACGCGCACACACACATATCATTCTCTCTCTCTCTCGACTACTCTTCCGCCAACGAGCAGCAGCGGAAGCTGCCTTCTTCCCCGACTCCGACGAGTAGCAGCGAATAGCTGCCGCTCCACCGTCCTCCGCTCGGACCCAGTACACCCCTCTCCTCCTCGGCTTTCTAACACACACACCCATACACATGGACGGAGGTAGCACGCAGCAGCCATCCGCCGATCGCGACTCCCATTTCTCTCTCAAAACTCCGGTGGTAAATGAAGCCTTCGTGCCCTTCATCTCCAACCCTCTAGCTTTCATCTATTTTCTTACTCGACCAGATGGACAGCAGCAGCTTCACGCTACCACCGCCGTCTGCCGGCTCACAGGACGCTCACACACACAGACCATGACTTCCCCTCTGCCCAATCTTTCGCCCTTGGCCGGACAGCAGCAAGCTACCACCGATCGTGACTCCGACCTCTCTCTCTCTCCAGTCGTGGCCGGGCAGCAGCGGCACCGTCGCCGTGCCCTGCCTCCCTCCGCTGAACCCACAGCCGCTCATATCTCTCCACCCCCCTCTCTCTCCGGCCGACAGCAGTAGATGGAGCAGGCTGCCGCCGATTCTCCCTCAGCTCTCTCTCAAATCTCCCCCGTTAACAGATCCGACGGCCCAGCAGCAAGAGAACCGCCTCCGCCTCCCTCGATCCCTTTCAGACCCGACACACGACAACGACTCCCACCCGACAACATCAACGGCTTAAGCACAAACAAGTTCAAGACTCCGACTCTTCGCTTTTCTTCTTTTCTATGCATTCACCGAATATGTAAAATCATTTGACACTTTGATATAAACAAATGCGTGTATGCACAGAATATGTATGCATATGTATTTTGTAAATGTCATTTGTTCAAAAGTCTTTCAATCCATATGTGAATATAACATAAGAGCAAAATTGTTGCCTGCTATCCATTAGAGATTTGAATACTGGAAAAAGTGCTTTACTGAATTTGGGGTGCTAACCGTGAATAGAGATAAAATGGGCAGAGTGACTTGTAGATGAAGCATTGAGAGCTTTCGGTTGAGGTTGTGGAGCCTGAAAAAGGATCTCACATATTGCTTTCTTTGAAATCTGAAAGATGGACTATGGAAGGAAATCAAAGTTCACAGCTTACCTTGTTCGGTTGTGTTTTTCTTGGTATAAAAGAGAGAGCTTTGAGTTGTGGGAAATGTCAAACTAATATGGCGCATTTGATTTGGTAGAAAAGTTGGGATTGACAGCCTGACTTTTGGGGGCTGGAATTGGGCTGTAGTAGGTAAGTAGGGTGGCTGATGGATATCATAGGGGTATGGGTAGTTGAGGTTATTGATTTGACAAATATAATCCCTCAGGATAAAATTGTCGAAACTGTAAAAATTCTTCAGGGTTGGCTAATTAAAAGCTCGTGAAAATGCTTGAATGTTAAATTAAATAAATATGCAATGCATATAAATTTAATAACTAAATTTACCAAAGCTTTTGTAAATCATTTTTGTTGGAATTAAAATAAATTCATTTTCTTTTATTCGGCGTGAATCATCTTAAATTCTAAGTTTGAAATCTATTCTAAATTTAGCTAGGGAAAAGCGGGGCGTTACAATTGCCGACCAAAAATAAAGTGTGCATCAGCTCCGGAAAAGAAGTATCCCTATAGTATGTGCTGATAGTTATCTCTTTCTGGTCAATAGTGTTGGGACGAAGATATGAGACATCCGCCTATTCATTTACAAAATAAAAATTATATTAAATTCAGTAAAATAGTAATATATATATATATATATATATATGTAAACAGAAAAATTCATAAAAAAAACATGAAAATATGGATAAAAAACATGTGTTCGGCAGTAAACAAAAGTACAGGTCGGACACATTTTTCCGGCCACTTCACCGGTCGGACACATGGTTTTATCCATATTTTCATGTTTTACAGACAATGTCAAAATTAAAAGTTAGAAAAAAAAAATCTATATCAAAAATACCTAATTCGAAACTCGTCTATATCAAAATGCACAAACTAACATCTCATCTATATAATTTCATAAAGCAATACTAATTCTCGACAAAATGAACACTGTTAACTTCATATATAATTTTATACCAAACAATATACATAAAACAATTCATACCAAGCAATTATTCGTTAAAAAATAATTAATTAATTAACTACACTTTTGTGAGAAACTTCACATATAATTATTCGTTAAAAAATAATGAATTAATTAACAATCACAGTTAAACAATATAATTAACACTTAAACAATTTAATTCATACCAAGCAATACTAATTCAATAATTAACACTTAAACAATATAATTAAATTAAATTCTATAAAATACAAATAATTACTATAAAGATACTAATAGATAAAACGGAAGATTTTATGCCGATATAGCATGTGTCCGACCGGTGAAGTGCCCGGAAAAATGTGTCCATCCGGGTACATTTTCGGTAAACAATGTTACGGACGGACACATTTTTCCGGGCACTTCACCGGACGGACACATGTTATTTCCACATAAAATCGAGTTTTACACAATGCCATAGTTAATGCTTAACTAAAAAAATAAAAACCTGTGAAGAAGATGATGATGAAGATACCATGGATTTTTCTCGATTTAGTTTGTTTCTAGCGTGAATTCTTCCTCTCTCTCTAGCCCTTAAATTCAAATTTTGCCCAACCTCAATGAATTGAAGATGTGAATATAATGATATATGAATTGAGTTTCCTTTCCAACCGATGGGATATATGAGTCGGCTTTATCATGCATGAGTTACCTTATTATTAGGCTTTATGTCTATCACCAAAGATTTATTTAAAAAAAAAACAAAAGGATTTTCCCTTAATTAGATGAGGACGATTCTTGGGCAAAGAAGAAGAATATATTGGAAATCTCCAAAGATTTGCTATGATTGGTGGTATAAGAGGTGGGTTGTATTGGAAAAGATATATATCGAGTATATATATATATATATATATATAGGAAGAGGTTCTAATAAAAACCTATGTTAAAATGAGAACTAGGAACCTAATCTTGACCTTTTAAATATTAGATCTAATGGTTAGGATTTAGTCAATAAAAGAAACTGTGCATTTATTATATTTTACTATGCACTTAAAAAATATGCAATTTATGCAATTGAAACCAACAATGCAAAATACTCAAGCAAATCGAAATTGTGCATCTATGCAATTGAAACTGTGCATCTATGCAATCGAAATTGTGCATATGTAGTTTAATCTAAGCCCTCTATTTTATTTAAATCAATGGCTTTAAATTGGTTCCTAGTTTTCATCTTAAGAGGGGTTTTTATATTAACCCTACCCTATATATATATATATATATATATATATATATATATATATATATATATATATATATATATATATTTTCAATTTAAAGATATGGATATATATATATATATATGAACGTTCAAGAATATATATACATACATACACATGCTCGGACACACATATAATGTCCAGAAAAAGGAAATAAAAAACAAAGGAAAATAAAAAATTCGCATGCATGCATGCGCTTAAAACAAATAATAAAAATAAAAAACACAATTTTTAATGCACTAAAAACCATGAATTCGATCAACATCACTAATTCTTGTAAAAAAATCCATTGAAAGTGATGAGTGTATAAGAGTGTGTAAGAAGTGTCATATGATTACATTTGATGTTAACCCAATTAGGGATAATTTAGTCTTTTAGGGCATAGAATGCTTTTATTCATAAGATAGTGCATTTTTACAAAAAAAACATAAGGAAGTGGGCATTTTAAATTTTCACTCTTAATTTTATGTATCATATGGCTGATATTTACCTAGAGGGCAATTTTTTTTACCAGGATTCGAATCTTGGAGGGAGGAAAAATTTTACCAATTTTTTTAATATCGTTATTCATCAGTATATAATGCTTTATTCAACACTATTGTAACACCCCGTTATTTCTTAGCTAAATTTAGAATTATTTTGAACTTAGAATCAGATTGATTCACGCCGAATAAATAAAAAAAAACGATTTATTTTAATTCCAACAAAAATGATTTTTAAAAGTTTTGAAAATTTGAGTTATTTAATTTCATTGAGTTATTTAAATTCATATGCATTTCATATAGTTTTATTTACATGAGCCATTTATTTACCGAACCTTGAAAGATTTTTACAGTCCCGATAATTCAACCCTGACAAATTTTAATTGTCCAATCAATGATTCAACTCACTCACACTCAATGTCTTTTCACTAGCCACTTTTGACTACACTACTTCCACTACTTCCACTACTCCCACCTACTACTCACCTAACATACACCACTTACCTCCCTCAAAATAAGCTGTCACCCACTACCACCACTTTAAAGCAATCAAGTGCTCCATAACTCCTCCTACCACCACTTTAACGCAATCAAGTGCTCCATAACTCCTCTGCATCCATAAGTATACCATATCCAAGCTCTCCTTTACTCAATTCATACAAATTATTTTTCTGAGCCAAGTTGAGACAGAAAGCAATTCATTCTCCTCGCAAATCAAGCAATCGAACCATTTCAGATTTCAACGGCTCAACTAAAAACTTCTAAAGGTTCATCTATGTACTCCCTTGCCTATTCTACTCAACCAGTTTCGTTTTAGCAATTCACCAAATTTTCATGAGCATTAAACTGCATAAGATTTCATTTTTTATAAGCATGATAAAAAAAAAAATGTGAACTTTACTTGATGATGCATACAGTATAAATTCATGTACTGCTTTTACAATGGATCCATAAAAAGGGAAATAGAGAAATGTTTTGTATGCTATATGAATCAAACTTGAGTCTTGAGCTTTGTCGGGTGTGGGCTGTATGGTTGTAAGTGTAGAGTCTGGCAGGGGAGTAATGGCGGTGGCAGATGCGGTCGGCGGCGGTGGTTCTCCTGCTGCTGTCGGCCGGAATGGTGAGGGAGAGGCGGCCATGGCAGCCGCTGTGGTCGCCGGATATTGAAGGGAAGGGTGTCGGTATGGGGGGTCAGTCGGGGGAGGCTTAGCCTAGAGCTTCAGGCGGCGGCGTCCGTCGTCGTCAAGGAGGAGAGGGAGCAGGGGGAGTGACAGGGGGGTTCGAGGGAGAAGTAGCCGGAGCGGCGCTCGTCGCCGGGCACGATGGAGTAGCAGCGGCAATGGGGTCTGGCGGAAGTCAGAGAGAAGGGGGATAGGGCACGGCGGCTCTGCCGCTACCTTCCAACCACGGTGAGAGAGAGATGGACGGAGGCGGTGATCCTCTGTTTTGAACCGAGAGAAGGGAGAACCGAGGGGCAGTGGTTGTCGCCGCTCGCTCCGGCGAGCGTCCGCGGCGAGAGAGTAGTCGAGAGAGGTGAGGAAGAAAGAGAGAGCAAGGGCGAGGGATAGGGAAGTCAGGGATGGCGGCGGCGGCGGCCGGCGCTGCTACCGTCCGCCGGAGGAGAGAAGAAGGCGAGGAGGGGAAGGCTGCTACGCAGCAGCAGCAGCTGCATGTGTGTGTGTGTTTCTGAATGTGTGTGTGCGTGTGTTTGATATGGGAAAGGGGGGAGGAGAAATGGGCTAGGGCTTAGCTTAGGATTGGGCCATGGGAGTTGGGCCGATTTTTATCTAAAATGGGCTGGGAAAATTTAAAAAAAAAACCTTGAGTTGACTATTAATTGAATTATTGAGCCCAATCCATTTTTTATTTAGTTAAGCTATGCAGATTTGTTTTTTTTAAATGGACTGCACTATTAAATTAATTAGACTTCTTTAAGTTTGATTAATTATTTTTTTTAATTTTCATAATAATATTAAATTATTATTATACGCATATTTTAAGTAATTTCTTATTATATGCCAAGCATGACATGAATTTGCATTATATTTTTGCAATAAGAGTATTTAAGATTTAATTGGTTTTATTTATAATTCCAATTATTAAAGAAAGATGAGTAAGAATATTGTTGGTGTTCTTAACTCAAGAGAAATGTTTTCAATTATTTATTCATTAAAGTTTAAAAACCCGGCTAAGTGAATCATAGAATATTAAGCACTACACCATGACTTAAGATTAGCTTCACGAGACCTATTAAGAATAGAATTTCTTGTAGGCTTTGTGACCAGGGGATTAGCGCTGCTTTCCCAAGACAGGTTTATATGTGATTATGATCTTCAGGCTTTGCCTAACCAGGTGGGCTTACTTTCCAAATGTACAAAGTATGATTGAGTTATTAAGCTCTAAATGTTTCAATGAAATGCAAACTGTTTATTTAATGAAATAAAAATTGTTTATCCAATAAAATGTTTATGTGCACTCTGCTCTGTTTAAGGCTCGCAATTCATGGATCGATCGAGGTTCTCTTATGGCCTAACACGCTATTTGAGAATTGTGTACACTTGTTAGTTGTTTCGGTGGGTTGATCTCCATCGGGCACTAATTCATGTAAGAGGCGTTATAAGGGTGCTTGGCTGGATGTGTTCCGGAGCATGTATCATGTAAGGCCTGCCTGGGTAGCGTCCCGAGGTCAATTCAACTTGTCTGAGTTACGTCCTCAGGGCAAGTGCAATGGGAGAAATGGATCCGTCGGTGGCTAGAGGTCCGGGATCACAGCGAGTAACAGAAAGGGAGTGTGACATGTGCGCACAAATGAAAGAAAATGTTTTAACATGCTTAGAAGTACTTCTTTCAATTTAAAACCTTCTAAGTCATGTCAAGTATGATTGGATAAACTGTCTTTAAGAAAATAATGAAATGTTTATGAAAATGCATGCCCACTAAGTACATTAGTACTTAGCCCAAAAATACTTTCAAATGTTTTCAGGTTGGCTGGCTGGTGCTGACGGGACGGAGCTGAGGCTAGAGTTAAAATTCATATGTTAGACTTCCGCTGTAGCAATTACTCTTATACATCTTTTGTTTTCTCAACTTAAGATGACTTCATGTCGAGCTTAAATTTGAAATTCTAGTTTTATGCTAATGAATGTTGGTTGTCAGAAACATGAAACAAAACTTGTGATCCAAAGGGGCATAGCCCGACTTTCTATCCTATTTCGGATTTTTACAAGGTTGTTCCTTGTTTATTTCTATGAATTAGTTGCACCTCGATTATATTTATTCATTCAAGAATTGGGGTGTGACAACTATACACTGCATTATTCATTGTACTCATGATCTCACGAAAAATAGCAATCTCACTGAAGTGCACCCGATATATATATATATATATATATATATATATATATATATATATATATATATAGGGAAGGGATCAATGAAGAATGCTAAATGTAGAAGGAAACAACGAAGGCTGAATAACTCAATACATTTACTGAATAAATCATGCGAGCGCATGAACGAAAAATGTACGTGTTTATTCAGTGAAATAACTATTCGTGCGGTCGGGTGATTTATTCGGTAAATTTATTGACGTATTCCGAACGAAATATAGTTACTTCTTTATAGATCCCAACCCTATATATATATATATATATATATATATATATAGGGAGAGGTTCAAATAAGAACCACTAATAAAATAAGAACGGAGAACCATTTTAAGCCATTCGATCATCAAGATCTACGGTGGATGGATGCAGATGCTGGGTTCGAATCCTGAAGGGAGCAAAAAATTATTTTTTTCGGATGCATTAAATTTAATAGCGGATGCATTAATTTGTATAGCAGATGCAGTAATTTTATTGGTTCTTATGTTCTCACGATAATTGTGGTTCTCACTATAACTGCACCATATATATATATATATATATATATATATATATATATATATATATATATATATATATATATATATATATCGGGAAGGGATCAAAAAAGAATGCTAAATGTAAAAAGAATAAGGAATCAAATCCGGCCCTTTATTGTTTTAAATCCTACGGCTGATGATTAAGAATATATATTACAGCTATAAATCAATGAAAGGTTATTTTTGTCCTAATCTAATTAACCCTACCGTAAATATCTATCAATTATATGGCAAATCTTTTTCTTTCCTTAAACTTAGGAAAACCTAACACCTTCTGGTCTAGCTTTAGCGTTTTTTTTTGTTGCAGCAAGTTGGTATATCATCGTCGGCGTCCTTCATCTGAAGTCTCCATCATTCCGGCGAACTATAAAATTACTTATAAAATCGGCAGCGCAAACATCATCGTCCGTTGAACCTGCGAATGGAGTTTGGCTCGTGTAGTACATGTTTGTGTCGAGTTTGGCTCGTAATATTTACTTTAGTTTCAACATTTCGAACGGATACATCATGTTTTATAGCATTATACTTTACCTTTTACGTTGGAGAACATTTATATATATGAGATTTCCAGTTATAATATTAGACATGCACGGCCGGATGTCGAGTTTAATAAACTTGTCCGAATAGGTGGTTTGTGGTTAGTGATATTTTTTTGTCAACGTTTATTTATATTGTTTTAGGTGACTCAATGACAAATGAAGTTGAAGGTTGTGCCGATCTTTTTATCCCTTACTGTGATGCTAAGGAAAAACCATTTGAGGGGCAGATTTTCTGTAATCTTCAAGAAGCTGAGAAGTTTTATGAGGATTACGCAAAAGTATGTGGTTTTATTCCTCGCAAGGCTACCATCAACAGAGATGACGATGGGTCCATAAGTACTCGATTTATGCTTTGTACTCCCTCCGTCCCGGCCAAGACGCTACATTTGTTTATCGGCACGGGATTTAAGGAGTTGTAGATTAATGTTTTAAGTGTGTAATAATAAAGTGATAAAGTAGGAGAGAGAAAGTAATAAAGTGATAAAGTAAGAAAGAGAAGATAATAAAGTGATAAAGTATGAGAGAGAATGTAATAATTAGTGTTAATTAAGTGTTTAAAATTTCTTATTTTTGCCAAATATAGAAATATAGCATCTTCGTTGGGACGGCCCGAAAAGGAATATGTAGCATCTTGGGCGGGACGGAGGGAGTAATAGAGAAGGTGCTCCTAACCATGCAGATTCGTTAATTTTGGTCGAGGGTAACAGAGAAGATAAGAAACGCAAGAGAACATCATTCAAGATTGGTTGCAGGGCTCGTATCATATTTAAGGCCATGTCTTATGATCGTTTTAGAGTTGGAACCTTTAGTGAGGGTCATAACCATAAGATGGTTACTGAAAGCAGTCGTCATTTTATGTCGAGCAATAGGCAAGTCGACGAAGTACACCAGTTTTTTATTCACGCGGGTATTAAAGCCAACATTGGTCCAACTAAAACATTTCGCATTTTTAAAGAGATTGTTGGTGGTTATGATAAGGTTGGTTGCACTAGTATTGATTTCAAGAACTATGGTCGAGACTTGAAGGTCTATGTCGCTGGTTTGGATGCCCATATGTTGCTTGAAACATTTAAGGATAGGAAGGAGCTTTGTGATGGTTTTCAATATTTTTACGACGTTGATGAGGAAAAACAGCTGCGCCGCCTTATCTGGACAGATAAACAAGCTGTGATCAACTTTAAAAATTTTGGACAGGCTGTGTCTTTTGATGCAACATACAACACCAACAGGTTTACGTTTTTTTATATGTATATTCGGATATGATTTTATTGTATTCAGTACATGTATATGCTTATTCAATTTGTCATAACATTTTTTCAGTTTTATGATAGATAAATTATTTAATTAAGTTTTAATGTTCTTATTCAGTTTGGTTTGCATAGTTGTTCATATATATATATTTCCTTTATGATAGATAAATTAGTTTTGGTTGTGTTTGAATTTTACTGATCACCAATTATTTATTTTTTTTGTTCTCATTCAGTTTGGTTTACATAGTTGTTCATACATATATTTACTTTATTCGGTATGTTATTGTAGTCTATTTGACAAGTCTGATGTTGGATTTTTTTATTCTTGTAGGTACAAAATGATTTTTACTCCGTTTACTGGTAGGGACAACCACGGTAAATGTGTGTCGTTTGGTGCGGCAATCATATCACATGAAGACATGGATTCATATGCATGGGTTTTGAGCAAGTTTACGGAGTGTGTTGGGAATGCGCCTCGTGTGTTTATGACTGACCAAGATCCTGGATTGAAGAAGGCCGTTGCTCTTGTCTGGCCCGAAACACATCATAGGTTTTGCATGTGGCACATCACGATGAAGGTTGTGGAGAAATAGCCATTTAATTTGAGGGACGATTCTGATTTCAAATCGAAGTTAAATAATATAATATGGTCTGATACGATTGACACTCATGAGTTTGAGGAAGAATGGAATAATTTGATAGCTGAATATGAGTTGGGTGATAACAGTTGGTTCTCTTCAATGTATAAGGATCGTGCTTTATGGATTCCTGCATATTTTTGTGACATCAGTATGAGTGGGCTGTTTCGCACCACTTCCTTGTCTGAGAGTGAGAATAGTTATTTCAAACGCTTTCTTAGCAAGTTTTCTGATCTGGTTGTGCTGTTTATGAATTATAACAGCGCCTTAGATTCCCAACGAGATACATGTCAGCGGCTAAATTATGAGGATGAGACTGGTGTTCTCCACATCCTTACAACGATGGCAATTGAGAAACATGCCTCTACATTATACACCATCTCAATTTTCAAGGAGGTACAAGAGGAGATTGTATCTGCTTTTTCAGCATGCATGATGGCAAAGATGGAGGGTAACACATTCGTAGTTGATGACAATGTTGATGGCGAACAGTGGCGGATCCAGGATTTTTAAATTGGGGGTACGAAAATATAATCTCATAAACATAAATATAAAAGATACTTTAACGTTAAAAAAAATATATTTTATAACATTGTTCAAAGATAGTAAGATGCAAAAGAAAGTTAAATAACTATATATCTAGTTTATCTTCCTACGAGTCTTTATTTCTCTCATTTTTCTATTTTTTTTTTGAAGAAATCGTGTCTTGCTAATAATTTAAGTTGCGTGGCTCTCAAATCTATTTTGTATTGTGTGAATCTTTAATTTATAGATTAGGCTTACATCAGCCGCAATTTTTATATTTTAATGGGCCCAGCCCAAACACATTTACATAATCAAATTAATAAACTATCGGTTTGGGTTTGGAAATGGAACTTTTGGGGGACAAAAGTGATTAACTAGTTGTAAATACATAATACTACTACTAAAGAAAAAAAAAATTGGGGGTACAATCGTACCCCCACCGCCCTATTGTGGATCCGCCACTGATGGCGAATTCACAGTTGTGCATGATACAATTACCGATTCTTTGACATGCAAGTGCAACTTGTTCACCAGGAAAGGACTTTTATGCAGACACATGTTCTATGTGTTGCGGTGGTTGAAAGTTGAGAAGATTCCTGACAGATACATTGCTAATCGGTGGTGTAAATCTTTTATGCTATCCACACCGCAAGTGATGAATTGTACGACAGATTCGTCTTCAACCAAAGTAGTTGGCAAGCATGATCTATTCCATATTTTCAGCAGATGTATTGGTCATGTTTCGGGGGATCAAGTTTTGATGAAGCAGTTGCTTGGTGCATTAAGTGAAGTTGAGAACAAGTTTGGTAAGCTTCGTAACGAAAATGCAACGCTAAATTCGAAGGATGCTATAATTCAAGAGTTTTATGGGTCTGTGCGACCTGAGGTTCTGTCACGACCGCACTTGCTAAGGATAGCAATTTCGGGGAAACCGCGACTAAGGGAGGGAATTTAGGAGCGGGAGTTAGAAAGGGGCATATTCGGTTTCTTGATGACTCGACTTGTATAAGGAAAACAATTGAAATTAACTAGAATTTAACGAAGGTCAAAAGGAACCGTACATAATATTATCCAAAAGAGGTACTCAACGAGTTTGAGTACATTATTAAATAATACATATTGTTTTGACAAGATAACATAATGTCTTTAGTAAAATCAGTGTTCGCAGCGGAATAACAATAACTTGAGTATATGTATGAAGACATATACTCCACTCTGAGGTTCTCGTCCTAAATTGACAAAAGCTCCGCTTGCACACTACATCCTCGATCACAGCTCAACCTGCACATTTAAAAATACATGCAGGGCTAAGTACAGGAGTACTTAGTGGACACGTGCCGAAATTTACATACATGCATAATATTTTATTGTCAAGCCTTTCAATAGTAGTAATATACGAGGGTTTTCCTTTAAAGACTCGTATTTACCAAACATAATATCATTTCTTTCATCAATAACCCGCGCAGGTATTTTATATCATTAATCACCATATCAGTAACTCGTGCCGAGAGGGAGGCCTCCCTCTACGGACACTATGATCGGCCAACCCGCTAGATGACTCACGATCATAAGGTGTACACTAATTCCGAAGGGATTTGCGGTCCCATCCAGAATCCGAATTCGATTAACATCAGATAGGCAATTAATAATAAAACATAAAGCATTTAGGCATTGACAATATCATTTAAATTTCATAAGCATAAAGTCTTAGAAATTCTAATATATAATTTTAGTTTATACATAGAAAGCCTACCTGAATAGCAGACTCACGGTTTAGCTCTAACTCTGGTGCTTGACCTTTAATCCGAGAAAATAAAATAAGATTCTAATTCTCGAAAAAATCTCAATAAATGAGGATGCGTGAAATGATTATGCATGACTCATATTCCTTTAATTAAATTATGAGATGCTAATCCTATTTAAGGAATTAAAGCTCGTCTTATGAGGTCGGATTATTAATCTTTAATAATCTACTCATCTTAAAATAATCTAATTCACTTACTAATTAATAATTAGTAAGTCTTAAAATCTTCTCTAATTAAATTTAATAGAATAATTATGACGACCCAATTAAAATAAAATAATCAAGGCCCAAAAGGAATTTAATTCGAGCCCAAAAGAATAAATTCGAAGCCCAGTGCATTAATAATATTAGGCCCAACATCAATTAATTTCTAGAGCCCAACAAATGAGGCCCAAGATAATAAAATCATGAAGCCCAATAAGTGAACCCATCATCACCCTAAAAAAAATTAGTAAATTTTAATATTAATCACTAATTAAAAATAATTAGGATTAATAAAGAAGCCTAAAATAATAATTCTTATTGGGTTAAATAAATAAATTTCATGTGACTTAATCAATTAAATCGTAGGAGCCCAAGTAATATAAATTCGAGACCCATTATTAATAAATAATAGGAGTCCAAGTAATAATTAATGTGGACTGGAAAGAATTAATCTTATCTCGTCAAAACCTTAAACTCAAACATTATCACATAACTATCATTTAGGTTCGAAACTATTTATTCGAACATCAACATGCGCATTAATCATAACTCGTTCTATTTATGCCATCAAGTCAAATATTCCGTCATTTAAAAACAAATCCTATAATATTACATAGATAAATTATATCATCATAGATCATGCTTTCTTATTTTTTTAAAAATCGTTTAATCATTTTCAAATAATCCATATTAATAAGTCATTTGAAAAGAATTAATTTAAATGAGAGTTTAACTCGAAATATTTCATTTTATAATCCATTTATAAATACTTGAAATAAAGAACTCCATTTAAATAATTAATTTAAAGGTCAATATATAATTAAATTAATCAAGCTCAATTTAAATTAATTATTAAGAGCTCAAATAATTTAAATAGATATAAGCCCAAATTAATTAGATAAATTAAGTCTATCATGTTTTTCTTTGAATAAGGCCCAAACAATTTAATAAAATCGGCCCAAACAATTTAATTAAATCGGCCCAAACAATTTAATTAAATCGGCCCAAGAATTTAATTAAATCGGCTCAAGAGTTTAATTAAATCGGCCCAAGAATTTAATTAAATCGGCCCAAGAGTTTAATTAAATCGGCCCAAACAATTAAAAAAAATCGGCCCATACCCGGCCCAAATCCTAACCTAAATATACACACACACTAAATACACTCAAACACACACATTCAAGCTGCGCCCCATCTCTTCTTTCTCACTCTCTCTCTCGCCTTTCAGCCGCTCGGCTCTCTCTCTCAATCAAGAAAGAACGCTGCAACATCTCTCTTTCTCTCGCTCGATTCCGGCCATCTCCTCCCCGCGTCCTGGCCGTTCCGGTCGCCAGCGAGGCCGCCGCGTGGAGCTGCTGCCGCTGACTGCTCGTGGAGCACCAAGGCGAGCTTCTCGCCTGAAACCGCCGACTGCTGCTGTTCACGGAGTCGCGCCGACCGCTGCTGTTCATGGAGTCGGGGCCTGGAGTTGCAGAGCTCTGAAATCCGGCGAATCAGCCTCTATCGCGCCGAGGTCCGGCGCCTCCTTCTCTCTTCCTCAATCTTGCTCTAATCTCTCCTAAATCAAACGCTCCCTTCGGTTCTCTCTCGATCTGTATCCAGCCGAAGAATCCACGCCGCTGCAACTGGATTCCGGCGAGCGTCGCGTCGCCTAACGCCGCCGAGTCAGCCGTCTGGAACTGCTGCTGCTCGCCCGGAGTCCGCTGTCGCCGCCTGGAGCTGCTGCTGTTCGCCCGGAGTCGCCGCTGACTGGCCTGCGATCGACGGCCAGCAGCTCGCTGGAGGAGCGCCGCCGTCAGCCGCTGTCGTTGGCAGCAAGAATTCGGCAGCCGCCTCTCCTGGTGCCGCCGTCGCCATGGACAGCAGGGCTTCGACTTTCCACCGTATCTTCCCTCTCATTTTATCACTCGGTAGGTTCGTATATTAGAATTAATTTTCAGAAAACTCAACTTTGTATAAAGACTTGATTTTGGAATGAAAACTTGGTTTTCAGTATTCTTATTTTCCTAGTGGTGAAAGAGTGCAGCCTGTTCTTGCTTTGCATAAGAGTTATTGGTGTTTGCAATATAAAGAGTGTAACTTTGCTAAGTTCATTATGCCTACAATGGTTTTCTATCATTGAAAAACTGATCATGCTTTGGTATGAATGCTTTACTGGAATGGATATTTGAGATAGAATCAATACATTGAATGTTTGTGTTGGTTGTTGAATGAACTGAGATAATCTGGCAGTTTGGCAGAGTAATGAATAAACGATCTCTCTCTCACTTCTTCAAGTGTTAAGGTGTTACTGGAATGGCTTGAGGATACTTGGCAGAGCACCGAATGAAGAGCAGTGCAGTGTGGAATGGGAATGAAATGAAGATTAATAGCTGCTGAAATCTGAAACCACATGAAGGTGTTCGGGTGTGAAAATTTTACAAATATGCTGCTGGAGCTGGAGTCAAAGAAGAATATTACATAGGCGTGGAGCTGGAGTCAAAAAAATGTCCAGAATAGATGGCTGAGCATGCGCTTAAGGGATAGCTGCAGATTTCTTTCACACACATACACTATTCCTTTTTTTTTTTTAAGTGTTGGTAGATAGATAGAAAAATAGGGGTTTGTAAAGTGAAGTATAAACAGAAGCAATAATTCTTGTCTTGGAATTTCTATATCTGTAATATTGTATTGCATTTTTTTTAAATAAAATCCAACTACTGGGTTTTGTTAATATCGCGTGTTTATGAAACTACTCGATATCTGCTTCCTTTCTTAGCTAGAATAAATTCTAAATTAAATCCGTAGATTTAATTCTTCATAAACCGGAATAAATCACGACTCAAGAAATAATAATAGAAAAAATAATTCTATTGTGATTAATAAATAACATGACTTAACTAAGTCAGTTATGAATCTGAAATAAATAATTATTGGCTTACTCAATAATTCTCATCGCGGTTTTATTTACGCGAAGCTACTGACTTGGTAATAAAATAATAATCCTGCTTAATTAGAATATAATCCAGTGTCATAAGTTGAATTTAAATAATAAATAATTACTGGGTTTAAATATAATAAAAGAGCGGGTTGTTACATACTACCCCTCTTAACAAAAATTTCGTCCCGAAATTTGCATACCTATGTGAAAAGTTCTGGGTATTTTTCTTTCATCTGGTCCTCAAGTTCCCACGTTGCTTCTTCCGGTCCATGGTGTCTCCACAGTATTTTGACTGACGCGATCGATTTATTCCTCAACTCTTGCACCTTTCGGTCCAAAATGGCTTCAGGTTTTTCTTCGTACGTCAAGTCTGGGTTAAGAATCATTTCATCTTGGTGAATCACGTGTTTGGGGTCAAACACGTACCGTCTCAGCTGTGACACGTGGAACACATTGTGGACGTTTCCAAAGCTAGGTGGCAGTGCCAACCTATACGCTACGGGACCTATTCTTTCTAGGATCTCATAAGGTCCTACAAAACGGGGTCTCAACTTACCCTTAACACCGAATCTAATGATCCCTTTCGAGGGTGATATTTTAAGGAGAACCTTGTCTCCAATCTGAAATTGTAGTTCAGTTCGTCGGGTATCAGCATAAGACTTCTGTCTGTCCTGAGCTTCTTTAATTCTTGCTCTAATCTGGCGGATGGTCTCGATCATCTCGCTTACTGCATCTGGCCCAAGGATTTTTCTTTCACCCACTTCATCCCAATAAAGTGGTGACCTACACTTCCTTCCATACAGCGCCTCATAAGGTGCCATATCAATGGTTGCCTGGTAACTATTGTTGTAGGCGAATTCGATCAATGGCAGCACTGATTCCCAACTTCCTCCTCGGTCTAGCACCACTGTCCTCAACATATCTTCAAGGGTCTGAATTGTCCTTTCTGATTGTCCATCTGTTTGAGGGTGAAAGGCGGTGCTAAAGTTTAATCTCGTTCCCAACTCTTTCTGTAAACTGATCCAAAATCTAGAAGTAAATTTTGAATCTCTATCTGAAGTAATGGATATTGGTATTCCATGTAGCCGTACAATCTCACGAATGTACAGTTGGGCTAGTTTCTTCCGATCCATGGGTAATTGGAATCGGTATAAAATGAGCGCTCTTCGTGAGACAGTCTACTATTACCCAAATAGATGTGTTGCCCCTATTTGTCTTGGGTAGACCCGTCACGAAATCCATCGCTATGTGCTCCCACTTCCATTCTGGAATTTCCAATGGCTGTAATTTCCCATATGGTCGTTGATGTAAAGCTTTCACTTGCTGGCATGCAAGGCAACGCTCTACAAACGAGGCTATATCTCGTTTCATCCCGTCCCACCAAAATTTCTGTTTTAGATCTTGGTACATTTTGGTACTTCCGGGATGAGCGGTATAGGGCGTGTCATGAGCTTCACTCATGATCTCGTTTCTCAGTTCCTCGTTATGGGGAACACACAATCTTCCTTCAAAAAGAACTGCGTTATCCGTTGCCTCTTGGTAGCCTCCTGGCGTGCCTGTTCGGATCTTGAGACGAACTTTTTCCAAGCTCTCATCCGCTCTCTGGGCACTGAAGATCCTTTCTCTGAGGTCTGGGACGGCTACTAGAGTTGCAATAATTGCTCTTGTCGTTGCCGGTGGCTGAACCACTTCTATCTTCAATTTGTCAAAATCCCTTACAAGCGTGTCCTCTTGAGTGAGAAGAAGTCCTAACTCGGATTGAGTTTTACGACTTAAAGCATCAGCTACTACATTAGCTTTTCCCGGGTGGTAGTTGATACCGCAGTCGTAATCCTTTACGAGTTCGAGCCATCTCCTCTGTCTCATATTCAAGTCTTTCTGCTCGAAAAAATACTTAAGGCTTTTGTGATCAGTGAAGATTTCACATCTAACTCCGTATAGATGGTGTCTCCAAATTTTCAAAGCATGCACAATTGCTGCCAGTTCCAGATCATGAGTAGGGTAGTTCAATTCATGTGGCCTTAGTTGTCGCGAGGCGTAGGCAATGACCTTTCCTTCTTGCATCAACACACAACCTAGCCCATTTTTGGACGCGTCCGTGAAGATCACGTATTCTTTATCGGCTGCTGGAACTGCTAGCACTGGTGCAGTTGTCAATTTCTTCTTCAGCTCTTGAAAGCTGGCTTCACACTCGTTCCACTTATACTTGATTCCTTTGCGAAGTAATTGCGTCATTGGTCTCGCTATTTTAGAGAATCCTTCGATGAATCTCCGGTAGTATCCTGCCAAACCTAAGAAACTTCGGATTTCATTAGGTGTGGTTGGTGATTTCCACTCGCGCACTGCTTGCACCTTGGCGGGGTCCACCTTGATTCCATCTGCTGATACGATGTGCCCTAGAAACATTACTTCTTTCAGCCAAAATTCGCACTTGCTGAATTTGGCGAACAACTTCTCCGTCTTTAATGTCTCCAGGATGATTCTCAAATGATTTTCATGTTCTTGGTCATTCTTAGAATAGATGAGGATATCATCTATAAACACTAAGACAAATTTGTCTAAGTATGGATGGAAAACTCGATTCATGAGGTCCATGAATACTGCCGGTGCATTGGTTAAACCAAATGGCATGACAACGAATTCATAGTGACCATATCTTGTGCGGAAAGCGGTCTTAGATATATCCTCTGATCTGATCTTCAGTTGATGATACCCAGACCTTAAATCTATTTTTGAGAATACACTGGCTCCTTTGAGTTGATCGAACAAATCATCTATCCTTGGGAGAGGGTATTTGTTTTTAAGCGTCAGTTTGTTCAACTCTCGATAATCAATGCACATTCTCATGGTTACATCTTTCTTCTTGACAAAGAGTACAGGCGCTCCCCAAGGCGAGACACTGGGTCTGATGAAACCCAAGTCCAAGAGTTCTTGTAGTTGCACCTTTAATTCTTGTAGTTCCTTTGGGGCCATCCTGTACGGTGCCTTTGATACTGGGGCAGATCCAGGTTCTAGATCAATGGTGAAATCTAGTTGCCTGTCTGGAGGTAGTCCTGGCAATATTTCAGGAAAAACTTCTGGAAAGTCTCGTACTATTGCCACATCTTCCACTTTCTTGTCTTCACTAGCTTCCCCGTTTAGGTAGACGAGATAAGCTGTGCTTCCTTCCTTTATCATCTCTTTTCTGGCTTGTAATGCGGATATCACTGGTACTCTTTTCTTCATACCTATGCCGTGAAATTCCGTCGGTTTCTTTCCAGGTGGTCGAAGAGAAATTTTTCGTTCACTACAAAGGATGGTGGCGTGATTCTCAGCTAGCCAGTCCATTCCTAAGATCATATCTACGTCCCACATGAGCAGAATATTAAGATTGTTCGCTACCATCTTAAGTTCTCCTATTTCAAATTCTACGTTCGAGCAAACATGTGTGGTGGTAGATCTTTCTCCTGAGGGTGTAGTGATTCTTAAGGCACACCTAGCTCGTTCTGATTCGATTTCTACGGTATCTACGCAAGGGGCAGATATAAAAGAATGCGAGGCACCAGTATCGAACAGAATCATTATGGAAAAACCTTTAAGCTTGCCCATACCTGCCAGGTTTCCTTGTTTTTTTTCGGGCTGGTTTTGGGTGAGAGCAAAGGCTCTCGCCTGCTGCGGCAATGGTTGTTGCCGCCTCTGTTGCTGTTGGCGCTGTTGGTTCTTGTGTTGGTATTGCTGCTGGTATGGCTGTTGTTGGCGGGGCTGGTATTGGTATTGCTGCTGGTATGGTTGTTGTTGGCGGGGCTGGTGTTGCCCTTGAACTGCTTGCAGGGGCTGGGCATAAGTGGCCCTGATTGCCGCGCCCTGCTGTTTGTTGGGGCATTGTGAGGAGTAGTGGCCCTTCTGGCCACACGTGTAGCAACTGTCAGTTCCAGCCTTACAGACACCACGATGTGGTTTGTGGCATTTTGGACAAAGGGGAACTTCATTTTGTCTTTGGCTGCCTCCAGCCGGGGCAGGACCCTGTTGCTTCCCTTGTCCTTGTTGCTGATATTGTCCCAACGGCGCATTTCCTTGCCATGGCCTCTTGTTAGTCTGGTTTTCATTTCCTCTATGGTCGTTCCAGTTGCGCTTCCCTTTAAAGTTCTGAGGGCGTGCAGGTGGGTTGGCTGGCGCTGAGGTCTGTGATGGAGCCAACCTTTCTACTGGCATCGCAGCTTCGATGTCCAGTGCCCTGTTCAAAGATTCAGTGTATGAGAGTCCACCATGACTAGCTAGAGTCATCCGAATCTCGTGCCTCAGACCGGCACAAAATTTCTCCGCCATTTTCTCATCAGTATCCACCTGTTGTGGAGCATAACGCGATAGATCGCAGAACTCTCTGTCATACTCTGTCACCGTCTTCTTCCCTTGTTTCAGGCTATAGAACTCAGCCTCCTTCTTCTTTCTGTAGCTTTTGGGAATATACTTATCATATAATCCCGTCTTAAAGTCTTCCCAAGTGTATGCTGCCCATTGTTCGGGAGTCAGAGTCTTTCGGCGGGCTTCCCACCAAAAGTCAGCCGATCCGGCTAGTTGGAAAGACATACACGAGAGTCGCTCCTCTTCTGTGCAGTGTAGGAAAGTGAAGATACGCTCCAAGGTGCGTATCCAAGCTTCGGCCTCGGCTGGGTCGCCTGTCCCAGTAAATGTGGGCGGATTCTGTCGAAGAAACAGTTCTTCAGTCCTTCTAGCAGGGGGTGGGGGGGGGTGGGGTAGGTTCCCTGTCGTTTCGCCGCCCTTCAGGTATTTCATCGCGATTTCCATCATTGTTAACGTTTCTCCTAGGGGGGCGACCTCGTTTAGGCGGCATTCTGCAAATTACAAACACCCTTTTTAATACATTCTATACAGGAATCTCTAAGGCAATTAATAAAGAACTGTTTGTCAAATTTAACTTATCATAACTCCAAAACTAAGATATTAACAGGAACCGTTGCATACACAAGTCACATTATTTAAAGTTACTACATTCTTAACTGACTTGTGAAGAATAAAACCCGTAGAGAAACATAAAACATACACGAGATCGTCGCAGAAAGCCCATGCTAGGGTCATATATAGATATATCATGAAAAAAATTTTGCCTCATCGAGGGCTTTTACATCGTCAACCAAAACGTAAGTAAAGTCGATCCGAGTACTCCCTATGGTGTACCGGTTTACTAGCTAAGCAACCTCGCAAGGGTACTTAATCATGGAACGTCCTAGAGACCAACGTTTTCGTACTAATGCTAGCTAGAGACAACATAAATAAAATCATAGTCATAGGTTACAAAAATATCGGAATGAATCATCGTTTCCGGAAAACATCAACAAGCTTAAAAAATTATCAAATCCGCGAGCCCTGAGTCGCGGTACGGCTGCTCCTTGGTGACGTTAGGGGGTCCTCTTCTGGATCCTCCTCGGGGTCTTCCTCCTCATCCTCCTCGGGGTCCTTCTCCTCATCCTCCTCGGGGTCTCCCTCCTCATCCTCGCCCGGCTCCCAGCTGGGCAACAGAGTCTCTCCCTGGCCCTCGCCTGTCTCCCGCATGATCTGGGCTGAGCGGAAGATGTCGTCCACCATCTCACGGATCGGATCATCTCTGGTACTGATCCTGACCGTGGTGCGAGGCTTGATCGGAGCTGGAGGTGGCACGGGCTCGGGATGAGTACTCCTCATCGTACCATACGGTACTGTACCATCATCCTCCTGCATAGGGGCTTTGCCCCTATCTATGAACTCCCTCAGGTTGGACATGACCCTGTCAGCGTTGGCCATGGCAGTCGAAAGCCTTGCTTCTGCCGTAGGTATCATTGGTGGTGGAGGAGTAGCAGCCCGGGCTGATGAGTCAGGAGGCGATGGGAAATCCCTGCGGGCCCGTGGACGAGAAGGGCCTGCCTCGTCATCGTGCCTACCACGGCGCCCTAGAACTGAGGCTCGTGGTGGAGGATCTCGGGGCAAGGCCATCGAGGGCTCGGGAGCAGTAGTGGGTGCTTCCGCTGGCAAAGGCGTCCCCACCTGTACGTAGTCTCCCGAAAGGATGTAGGGCCCTAGAGGGGCGCGGCCCCACAAAGTGAAACAGATCTGAAGCTCCGCAATAAAGCTAGGGAAGTCTCCCATGAGGTCGTGGTAATCTTCTCGGCGAAAGATGTAGTGGGCAGAGATCTGCCTAGCCCATCCCTGCCACTCGGAAGGTAACAGTAAGATCAACCTCTGGATACCGTCATATCCTGATACTCCATGTGCACTCGCCTCGACCCAGTGTCTGTGAAAACCTGCGAGGAACTGTCCGAGGTTATCCCCGTGACATGGAGCATAGGTGCGGTAGGACCGCTCGACCTCCTCTGGACTAGCCCATGGGGGCAGTGGTCGTCGTCGGGTGAAAACAGTCCTCGCCATCTAACAAAGGAAGTTCTATCGTCAAAAGTAGCACACGACAAGTAACTTAAGGCGATAAGGTTCTAAATATCTAAAATCGGAAAACAAGTTCGGTTCAATAATCATAACGTGCAAAAACACCTCATCATCTAAATCTAGCATTTACACAAGCCATACAGGTTCTTAATACTTAATCACAGATTACTAATTCGACTATCATATAGTTCTAGTGTCGTTGTTTTCCGAACTTAGGGCTTGTTATGTGATGATGATATTTTCTTAGATCTAGCAACGAGCAATAAAAGTTTCAACAAAAAAAAAAAAAAAAAAATAAGTTCAAAAGGCCAAGCTAATTCGAGATCTCATCGTAGAAAAACACTCGAATATTTAAGCTATGCCCATGCCATCAACGTACTATTGGCGTTCGTTACGCTGCTCAATCTTCATGCTCGTGGTTTCATCATGCGACCCTTTGTGTGATTCTTCTTTCTCTATTTCGACCATCATTGTCGATGTCATCGTAACATGAAGAAAAAGTTAAGGCATCTCCCTAAGTTCTCTTCTATGTTCCGTCGTGAGAGTGAGCATATATAACTTAACAGTTCTAAGTTCTTGTGATTCATACCATAGTCATACTTATTCATGCTTCATACATTTCAAGAAATTAACTTAATTAAAACTTGAAAGTACTTACCATAACCTCCGTTGAGCGTGACGAGATGTAGTGCCAAGCTTTTGTCAACTAGTTCAAAGTGTATTTACTTACTTAATCTAGACTCAACTTAGAAGGAATGAGTAGTACTCAGAGCAAAAGAAATGCTCTGATACCATTCTGTCACGACCGCACTTGCTAAGGATAGCAATTTCGGGGAAACCGCGACTAAGGGAGGGAATTTAGGAGCGGGAGTTAGAAAGGGGCATATTCGGTTTCTTGATGACTCGACTTGTATAAGGAAAACAATTGAAATTAACTAGAATTTAACGAAGGTCAAAAGGAACCGTACATAATATTATCCAAAAGAGGTACTCAACGAGTTTGAGTACATTATTAAATAATACATATTGTTTTGACAAGATAACATAATGTCTTTAGTAAAATCAGTGTTCGCAGCGGAATAACAATAACTTGAGTATATGTATGAAGACATATACTCCACTCTGAGGTTCTCGTCCTAAATTGACAAAAGCTCCGCTTGCACACTACATCCTCGATCACAGCTCAACCTGCACATTTAAAAATACATGCAGGGCTAAGTACAGGAGTACTTAGTGGACACGTGCCGAAATTTACATACATGCATAATATTTTATTGTCAAGCCTTTCAATAGTAGTAATATACGAGGGTTTTCCTTTAAAGACTCGTATTTACCAAACATAATATCATTTCTTTCATCAATAACCCGCGCAGGTATTTTATATCATTAATCACCATATCAGTAACTCGTGCCGAGAGGGAGGCCTCCCTCTACGGACACTATGATCGGCCAACCCGCTAGATGACTCACGATCATAAGGTGTACACTAATTCCGAAGGGATTTGCGGTCCCATCCAGAATCCGAATTCGATTAACATCAGATAGGCAATTAATAATAAAACATAAAGCATTTAGGCATTGACAATATCATTTAAATTTCATAAGCATAAAGTCTTAGAAATTCTAATATATAATTTTAGTTTATACATAGAAAGCCTACCTGAATAGCAGACTCACGGTTTAGCTCTAACTCTGGTGCTTGACCTTTAATCCGAGAAAATAAAATAAGATTCTAATTCTCGAAAAAATCTCAATAAATGAGGATGCGTGAAATGATTATGCATGACTCATATTCCTTTAATTAAATTATGAGATGTTAATCCTATTTAAGGAATTAAAGCTCGTCTTATGAGGTCGGATTATTAATCTTTAATAATCTACTCATCTTAAAATAATCTAATTCACTTACTAATTAATAATTAGTAAGTCTTAAAATCTTCTCTAATTAAATTTAATAGAATAATTATGACGACCCAATTAAAATAAAATAATCAAGGCCCAAAAGGAATTTAATTCGAGCCCAAAAGAATAAATTCGAAGCCCAGTGCATTAATAATATTAGGCCCAACATCAATTAATTTCTAGAGCCCAACAAATGAGGCCCAAGATAATAAAATCATGAAGCCCAATAAGTGAGCCCATCATCACCCTAAAAAAAATTAGTAAATTTTAATATTAATCACTAATTAAAAATAATTAGGATTAATAAAGAAGCCTAAAATAATAATTCTTATTGGGTTAAATAAATAAATTTCATTGGACTTAATCAATTAAATCGTAGGAGCCCAAGTAATATAAATTCGAGACCCATTATTAATAAATAATAGGAGTCCAAGTAATAATTAATGTGGACTGGAAAGAATTAATCTTATCTCGTCAAAACCTTAAACTCAAACATTATCACATAACTATCATTTAGGTTCGAAACTATTTATTCGAACATCAACATGCGCATTAATCATAACTCGTTCTATTTATGCCATCAAGTCAAATATTCCGTCATTTAAAAACAAATCCTATAATATTACATAGATAAATTATATCATCATAGATCATGCTTTCTTATTTTTTTAAAAATCGTTTAATCATTTTCAAATAATCCATATTAATAAGTCATTTGAAAAGAATTAATTTAAATGAGAGTTTAACTCGAAATATTTCATTTTATAATCCATTTATAAATACTTGAAATAAAGAACTCCATTTAAATAATTAATTTAAAGGTCAATATATAATTAAATTAATCAAGCTCAATTTAAATTAATTATTAAGAGCTCAAATAATTTAAATAGATATAAGCCCAAATTAATTAGATAAATTAAGTCTATCATGTTTTTCTTTGAATAAGGCCCAAACAATTTAATAAAATCGGCCCAAACAATTTAATTAAATCGGCCCAAACAATTTAATTAAATCGGCCCAAGAATTTAATTAAATCGGCTCAAGAGTTTAATTAAATCGGCCCAAGAATTTAATTAAATCGGCCCAAGAGTTTAATTAAATCGGCCCAAGAGTTTAATTAAATCGGCCCAAACAATTAAAAAAAATCGGCCCATACCCGGCCCAAATCCTAACCTAAATATACACACACACTAAATACACTCAAACACACACATTCAAGCTGCGCCCCATCTCTTCTTTCTCACTCTCTCTCTCGCCTTTCAGCCGCTCGGCTCTCTCTCTCAATCAAGAAAGAACGCTGCAACATCTCTCTTTCTCTCGCTCGATTCCGGCCATCTCCTCCCCGCGTCCTGGCCGTTCCGGTCGCCAGCGAGGCCGCCGCGTGGAGCTGCTGCCGCTGACTGCTCGTTGGCAGCAAGAATTCGGCAGCCGCCTCTCCTGGTGCCGCCGTCGCCATGGACAGCAGGGCTTCGACTTTCCACCGTATCTTCCCTCTCATTTTATCACTCGGTAGGTTCGTATATTAGAATTAATTTTCAGAAAACTCAACTTTGTATAAAGACTTGATTTTGGAATGAAAACTTGGTTTTCAGTATTCTTATTTTCCTAGTGGTGAAAGAGTGCAGCCTGTTCTTGCTTTGCATAAGAGTTATTGGTGTTTGCAATATAAAGAGTGTAACTTTGCTAAGTTCATTATGCCTACAATGGTTTTCTATCATTGAAAAACTGATCATGCTTTGGTATGAATGCTTTACTGGAATGGATATTTGAGATAGAATCAATACCTTGAATGTTTGTGTTGGTTGTTGAATGAACTGAGATAATCTGGCAGTTTGGCAGAGTAATGAATAAACGATCTCTCTCTCACTTCTTCAAGTGTTAAGGTGTTACTGGAATGGCTTGAGGATACTTGGCAGAGCACCGAATGAAGAGCAGTGCAGTGTGGAATGGGAATGAAATGAAGATTAATAGCTGCTGAAATCTGAAACCACATGAAGGTGTTCGGGTGTGAAAATTTTACAAATATGCTGCTGGAGCTGGAGTCAAAGAAGAATATTACATAGGCGTGGAGCTGGAGTCAAAAAAATGTCCAGAATAGATGGCTGAGCATGCGCTTAAGGGATAGCTGCAGATTTCTTTCACACACATACACTATTCCTTTTTTTTTTTAAGTGTTGGTAGATAGATAGAAAAATAGGGGTTTGTAAAGTGAAGTATAAACAGAAGCAATAATTCTTGTCTTGGAATTTCTATATCTGTAATATTGTATTGCATTTTTTTTTTAAATAAAATCCAACTACTGGGTTTTGTTAATATCGCGTGTTTATGAAACTACTCGATATCTGCTTCCTTTCTTAGCTAGAATAAATTCTAAATTAAATCCGTAGATTTAATTCTTCATAAACCGGAATAAATCACGACTCAAGAAATAATAATAGAAAAAATAATTCTATTGTGATTAATAAATAACATGACTTAACTAAGTCAGTTATGAATCTGAAATAAATAATTATTGGCTTACTCAATAATTCTCATCGCGGTTTTATTTACGCGAAGCTACTGACTTGGTAATAAAATAATAATCCTGCTTAATTAGAATATAATCCAGTGTCATAAGTTGAATTTAAATAATAAATAATTACTGGGTTTAAATATAATAAAAGAGCGGGTTGTTACAGGTTCCTACAGTGCTTTCCCCTGCTTTTGCTAAAACCAAAGGCAGTGGAGTCGGTGGTCGCAGGAAATCCAGCAAGGAGAAGGCAATGGTTTTAGCTCAGAAGCCTTTGCGTAACTGCAAAAGATGCAATACCATGGGACACCATGACTCTCGGAATTGTCCCACCAAGGCAGTTGTTAAGCCATGAAGTTTTTAGCTATTGTCTTTTTCACATTTTAGTTTGCTTCAATTAATTTGACGTTGACGAATTATTTTGTTAGAATATTGATCCACGTTATTTTTTTAGAACTACAGTTGACTTGACCAATTACTATTCTGATCGTATATTTTAGAATTGTACAACCAATTATAGAATTTATAAATACTCATTTACTATAACTTATTTGATCAACGTTTTTGAAACTTTATCTGAATTATTAATTTATCTGAATAAATTAAAGGCACATCTGAACATCATTATCCACCTCTCTGAATTATAAGTCTAAACATCTGAATAATCTAGCAATATAGAAGAACTTCTGACAATAATTATAACTTATAGATAACTTATTTAATGAACATCTTTTAAACACTATTTGAATTACAACTCCATTTATCTGAATAACCTATCCGAATAGAAAACTTAAAAACTGAACATCATGTCTTCCCTTTCTGAATAACCTAAAAACTTATTTAAATATTGAAACATTATGGAAATAATTGTAGAAACACTAAGAAAACTTAATAACCTAACCGAATAGAAAACTGATTGACTGAACATCATGACTCCCTTTTGTGAATTATAATTTAAAACATCTGAATAATCTAGCCCAAAAATGTACTGCCATTATTTTTGTTAAATTGAAGTTTATATTTGTTGATAGATCCAATATTGTGTTAGTATATACAGAACTTAATACATCAAACATTCAGAATTTTGTAAGTATTTGACTATTCTAAACAAGCACACCATAATATTTGAAAACTAGTTCACATTTATTCAAATCAATTTGGAGTCTGCAATATAATGTATTTCCCCAAAAAAACGTCTGAAACAAGCACACCATAATATTTGAAAACCAGTTCACATTTATTCAAATCAATTTGGAGTCCGCAATATAATGTATTTCCCCAAAAAAGCGTCTGAAATTTATAAATTGTAACGTGGAATAGTGTTCAGTTGATGAAGTTTCACCCAAGTAGGATCGAGTTCACATTGAATCCTGGATTCTTGCACATCTCTGTAAAGGTATACGATGCTTTGTCTCCAATCTCTTTCTTCTCGCTGTTTCCCTCCCACGCAACTATCGATGCACAATACCTTATGCGCAACCTTGTCAACTGCTGTGGGCGTTTATTGGATAAGTTGCATGTCCACCCCTTTGTAACATCACCCATAAAGGTCTCTAAATGCCTCATTAGGTATACTCCTGTGTCGACTTCGTTCTTACTATCAGCCCACGACATTTTGACGACATGCTCAACTGAGTTAGCCACTGCCTTCGCCTTTCTCTCATCGTTGTGGTAGTATAGGAAGTCGGCCAATAGTTTACGCTACAACAAACATATCCATTAAAGTTGACATATAAACCAGAAGAATAAATATGGATATCAAGCCACTCACCAGATCGCGGCATACACCCCTATATTTGGTGTCATTTGCATCTCCAGTTACTTCATTAGTGTTGTCTAGTATATACAGTCGCTGACGACGTGTATCGAAACACAAAGCATAGTACTTTTCTTTTTCGTACACCGGGAAGAAAAACTATAGATAGAAAATATTTTAATACCTAATAATAATACATTGAAAAAGATATATTTTCACAAGTAGTAAAGTTACCATGTCTACGACAGAAAGCAAATCTCCATGATGTGCCTGTATCTCAGCATATAGTGTTAGAAAAAATGAAGTCTTCTAGTCGGCGTAGGACCAATCAGTTGGCTTCAGACAATCCACCTATTACAACATAATACCTTTTTAATCTAATAAGCTTTACACAAATAAAATGTAAAAAGCTCCTAGCGCCGAATATGCTTCATATTCAAACTGAACAAAATAGCAGTTATTTTATCTGAATATTACTGAATAGCATGCGTAACTTATCCGAATAACATGATGTATTTATCTGAATAAATCCGAATAGCATAAGTTGTCAAGCCGAATTTATATTATGATGTTCTGAATATCAAATATAAACTTATTGAATTTAATTTGCTAACACACTGTAATAATTGTTCACTCACATATATGTTTGTTGTTGCAAAGAATCGTGTAGGCGATGTTTCAGAGCGATATTGCTCTTGGCCATTCAAGATTACTGCCCATGCATCTATGACAGCCGTTCCAACTACTATGCCTCTTTTTAGGGTTATCATATCATAACGCCTTAAGTCAACATCGATGGCCGAAAACATAAGCTCATGCCTACAAATATATAATTTCACTTCAGTACTATTAAACAATAAATTCACATAAAGTAGCAAACCAAAAAGTATTGTACCTATCTTCTTCAACTGCATACAATGTGTAGAAAGTAAGCTCTTTCTCCTTTATGGTCAGTTGCTTTGATGTTGAGATTTCCCTTTGTAGGAAGGGTGATCTGAATTTTGCTGTTTTTCTTAACAAACTCTTCATTGGTGTTTTACCAATGTTCCTAGCTTGCATTGGAATCTTCTCGCACATAAACAAATAAATTCAAGCACATGCATTTATAATAGTACTTAACCAAGTTCATAATAGCACTTAATTTTAACAATATTCACATACGTTTTCGTCAATTCTTCCCAGAGGCAAACGTGCTGCCTTGCCATCTAATATCTCAGTTCCATTAACCTGTTTATCGCAAAATGTAAATTAAGTTACAACCATATTGAACTACTTCTTCACATTTTTCCTAACATATATTTTTTTCAGCACCTCCAGCTGTTTATCAATGTTGTCTGAACCTTTTCCACGGGCTGCACCTCCAGCCTACAGATATAAACACAACTCCAATTAAGAAGAATTTTATCAAAATAAACATAAGTTGTATTTAAACTCAATAAGAAGAATTTCTGGTTCCATACCCTTGTTGACCTACGGGGTGGAGTCTTGGCAACCTCATTCACATTTCCAACGTCTGCCTTTCTAGCAACCTACAATTTTAACATATGTATAATTTTTTAATTTCTATGTTTTTTAAAAGCTATGAGTCTTACGTAATACACTAAAACATACCACTTTTTTGACAACACAGCCACCCTTACTCTGAACTGCATCCATGGCTCCCTTTCCCATAACTCCTTCTTCAGTTGCTTCTTTGGACGGTTGCTCTATACCGTCAACAGACTTTCCCTTATATATAAAGAACTCCATGTTATTGTTTAAGTTATATTTGTACATCTTTAGAAAACAATATAGAGACTCATACCAGTTCACCAGTCCCCGTCTCATGTGCTGCACTATCCTCGACCATGGCAGATTCTTTTAATGGTTCCTGCTGGACTTTTTCTTCAATCTAAGATAATAACACACACGCAATATTTTATCGACATTACGAAGCAATGGCACATAAATTTAACAAATATACATTATAAAAACTAATAATAACACTACCGATTTGTTGGCAAAACTTTCCTCAACCATAGTTTCACCCTCAATTGGAACCTTAATTTATTATAAGGTACATGCAAGTAAAATCCAGAATACAGAAAAACACAACCAAACTAAACTTTAAATTTTATGAATATCATTATTTTATGGTCAGAGAATATTATATAACTCATACCAGTTCACCATTCCCTGCTTCGTGTGCTACACTATCATCGACCATGCCATATTCTTTCGATTGCTCCTTATAGACTGTAGCTTCAATCTAAGATAAAAACACACACACAATATTTTGTAAACCGTACGAAGCAATGACACATAATTTTAACAAAAATGCATTATAAAAACTAATAATACCACTGCAGATTCCTTGGCAAAGCTATCCTCAACCATAGTAGCACCCTCTGGGTTGGGAACATGTTCGACGGGATTGATAAACATGCATTTTTACCTCTTGGTGTGTCATTTTTTATGCTTAGTTGTGAGGATTTTGTGTGTTTGATGGTCTATTTGAGCTTATATTCGTTTATGGTCAAGAACTTGTTACTTGCTTATATTTGAACGACTTTTTAGAAATAATGAAGCAGAATTTGGAAGAATTGGCTGAAATACAAGTTGTAGTTCGTCTCGATAGGAGTTTGTGAGCGCAAACGGATCATAAATCGGAGTTCGGACGAGGGAGAACGAGCCAAAACAAAATCGCTGCGCAAAGCTATTAGAAGTTCTGTTTCGTCACGCGGGCGACGTGGCCGCGCAAGTCGCCGTATTTCCGCCCAAAATTCGTTTTTTTTAGCGATTTTGGGTATTTTTGAGAGCTACAAGACCTAGGGCATATAAATACTCCCCAAGAACTTATTCTCTGCAACCTTTTATCACTTTGTATCATATTTTACTTTTCCTGAGAGCTGAGAGAGACGGAGAACAGAGCAAGAGCAAGACTGAAGATTCTCGATTTTACTATGGTTTTTCTTGTTGGATGTTTATTTGTTTTATTGAGAATTGTATTCTAGTTCATATGTCTATGTGTGGCTAGAATCCCTTTTTCCAGGGTTTAGGGAGTAGACATGATTTGAATTTCAGAGTGTTTGATTCAATTAATTGAGATTGTTATTCCTTTTTATGTTCTTGTTATAATTGTTTGCTTTATTGATTGGCCACCAATTTAGCATAATCATAGGTTTTAATTTGAGATCGGGAGATGTAATTATTACCTGAACTAAGAACATAGAACACATATATTTAATTCTAAAGGGAATTGATATTTGTGAATGCGTTAATCCTATGAGCTTTTAGGAGTTGCATGTTAGAAGTGTGATCCGGGGACGGTAGCCTTGCATGTAATCAACGGTTTGTATGCCACGGGAGTGGGTATAGACTAGTTTTGAGATTGCCTTAGGAATCATCTTATTAATTGAATTGAACATGTTAGTTAGGAGAATCTGTTGAAACCTTTACCTTGGGAAATCTTCTCTTATCTGTTTCTCTGTTTCGCAGCTTGATTTATTTTCTTTTCTGCTGTTTATTTATTTTGTTCTTTACTACAAAAACTCTCATTTTCGTTTGTCCAGATAGAGTAGAATAATTTAGGATAGGCATTGATAATAATTCAGTCTCTGTGGAATACGACCTTGCTTGCTACTGTACACAATTGCACCCGTACACTTGCGGCGTGTTAAAGAAAATAGCGAACAAGTTTTTGGCGCCGTTGCCGGGGACTGATTTTTATCAGTACTATCTATAGATTGTTTGAGACTAATCTGGATTTTTTTTTGTTATTTTTATTTATTTTCTCTATTTTTCTTTTGGTTCTTATTTTTTGGTTCTGGAGTTTTTCCAGGTAGTGCATGAGCAGCTATGGAGATTTTTGATAGCATGGGTACTACATGCTATCAATGGCCCGCCGAGAGGGTATATTTGGAGAATGTTGATGCCACCACAAATTCTGATTCAGTTACTTTGTTAGCCACTCAAATCGCTGCATTGTCTTCCAAGATAAATGCTTTGCATATTGCTAAGATGGAGTCAGCTGTGAAAAATCTGATGATGATGGAAGAAGCAAATTTTGTCAGCAATTGGAATTTCAGGAATTTTCAGCAGGGTGGATTTCAAAGAGTACAGCAGGGAAACAATCAGAGTTGGCAACAGCTCTATCATGGAGGGTGCCCGAGTAACGCGCTTCAGGCTCCACCAGGCTTCTCTGTCACCAATGGAGTCATCAATGAGGAGAAGAAGCCTAATTTGGAGGAGCTGCTGATGAAATTTATCTCCAAGTCGGATGAGAGAATGGAGAAGCTTGAGTCTACCACTGCTGCTTTAGGGACCCGGATGAAGGTGTTTGAGACTCAGATGACTCAAGTGACCACTGCTATTAGCAATCTATATCAGTCGGGCCAATTCTCAAGCAATATTATGGTGAGTCCAAAAGAGCAGTGTATGACCATTGAGCTCGAAAGTGATACTTCATATGAAGAGCCTCAAGCGATAGAAGAAGAGCAAGAAGTTCGAAAAGTTGAGATGAGCTTGAAGGATGAAAATTTTAAAAGTGTTGAAGAGCGCAATGTCCTAAATGTAGTCGACACTTGCATCGACCAAGGGAAATCATTGAAGGCTTGTCTCTTTAACTTTTATCTAACTCCATCTTTTGATTTTAATTTTGATTCATCTAATGAACACTTTTTGCAGTGTGGTAGTACTTTTGATTGTTCACAGGATGGCCATAGTTTTCAAGAAATTTTGAAGGTTGGAAAACCATCTTATCATTGGTTCGCAACAGATGATGTACTCAAATTTGATGAAAAGTGGCCACCACCTACACCTGCTGGATCGTCGAGCTAACGACGTTAAAAATAGCGCTTATTGGGAGGCAACCCAATCTTGGTTAGTTCGTTTCTTTTTGTTTGTTAGTTTTTTTTTTTTTTTTTTGTGCCCCACAAATCCTTTTCAAACTTATTCTCCTTGGCGGTGAATAAGTTTGGGGGGATGTGTCTTTGTGGGTGCATTGTTTCTTTTTAGTTGTTTTTGTTTGTTTTGTTGTTGAGTTCGTTAGTCTTGCTTTGGTGGTTTCTCTGTGATGATACCTTGGTGATGATGTGAGTAGTGTAGAGATTGGTTGGATAACTGGTTCATGATGATTTCTGTTTAAAACTTGTGAAATTTCATGCGTTTGTGTTGATATTGTTGAGATTGAGCATGAGTGATGAATGATAAGCATGGTCTCTATGTGTTTGCAATCAATTAAATAAGCTGTGAGGATTTGAGCCTTGACTGTCATTATTTTACAGTCTTATTTCTTATTCTTGAGTGATTGTTCGAGCATGCATGTTTCTCACTAGAACTTGTCTTGGTTTCTCCCTCGAGGTCACATAGTGTGCTTAATAACTTTGAGATGATAGAAGGCCATCTTTGCTAGCCTATATATCCCATACTTGCCCTTTTACTATATATGATCCTAGTTCGCCCCCTTTGAGCCTTATTTTCTATTTTATTTGATTTAGCTGTGGGTGGGAGCTTGGAGATTGTTGTTATGGGGTAGTTGGTTTGTGGAGATGCGTGATAATGGTTTATGAACTTTGATCTTGATTAAAAATAATCCTAGTACCCTACAAGTTGTTGAAAAAAAAAAGAAAAAAAAAAGAAAAAAAAAGAAAAGTGAGAAAAGTGGAAAAAATGGGTACATAGGATACATTAGAAAGACATAATATCATGAGAAATAATTGTTGTGTTGTGGTGGATTATATTTTGAAAAATTTGGTTTTGTGGAAGATACCCCCCAAACTTAAAGTGTTGTTTGTCCCCAAACGACGAAGAGAAGAGAAATAAAAGTAAACAAACATGTGAGCATGAATTGGTGTCATTTCAAGGGCTTCAAATTTTACAAAAAATCTTTCAAAAGTGCATCACAAGTAGAAATGCATTCCAAGAAGTCACAAGTGATAATGAGTTCAATATTATAACCTCCAAGCTTGAATCCTAACAAAGTGTATGTTTCAATGACGCACTCAACTCTCAAGTGTTTAGAATGGACGTGTTTGCACTCAAATTGAAACAAGTATGCAATCTACCATAAGCTTGCCATTTATCCTAACTCTCTATACTTCAATGTGTTACAAATAAAGATCAAAAAGGGCTTCTATTTAGGTTGCAATGAGAGCTCTTTGGTGAGGTGAGGTGTTTATAGGCAAAGTGACTCATATCTCATACAATTCCCAAATTGAATATGTCATATTCACCATTGTTCTTTTCTAATCAATCAACCAATATCCCCACTTTTCTTCCTTTTCACCCTATGAATACTTATCAAGACCATGATTCAAAAGGCAAATCACTCCCCTTTGTACTATTTTATTCACATGTCTCTTCATTTTTCTTTCTTTTTCTTTTTGAGCTTATAGGAGACTAGTGATTTTCACTCAATCGAAGTTTGACAAGCAATTTCAATCATTTTCCAACCATTTTCATCAAAGCAACCACTAACACTCTAAGTTCTACCCCTTTATCATTGGTTCATTAAAAGAAAGGCTACAAGGCACGAAAGGGGTAAACTAGGATCAAATGAGAATTTGGACACAATTTGAGTTAAGTGGCTAACAAAGATGGCCTTAAATCACTTCAATATTAACAACACATCTACTTTTATTTTCAAGAAAGGACTCATGGCAAGTTCTAGAGATCAACACACATGCTCAAATGATTTACACTCAAGAACAAAATGAGATTGTAAATGTATGACAATCAAAGGCTCAATTCTTACAAGCTCATTTTCAAGTTCTTGGAGGCAAAACATTTAACTCACTTGTCACAAGTTCAAACTTTTCATGCATAATCCACAAGTGATACACACAATTTTTCCAAGAAACGATTCATATCATAAGCCCAATGACATTCAATCAACATCACAAAGTTTGATACAATTATCCCAAGCAAAACAAAAACAAAAATATCAACCCAACTAACTCTCAAGCTTTCATTTATTCAACAATAACAAAAACAAGACAACAATACTAAAACAAACAAAAACAAGTAAAGCTTAAGATAGATGAGACAACTAATCCATCTCTCCCCTCCCCCCAAACTTATTTCACACAAAGTGAAAATGAGTTTGGAAGAAAAGAGAAGGAGAAGTTGTCTCGGACTCACAAAAAAAACTAACATATATAAAAAAAAAAAAATAAACCATACAAAAATTAAAGGGTACCTTGTTGGGGTGCCTCCCAACTAGCGCTTAGTTTAACGTCATGAGCTAGACGTCTCCATGATGGTGTTATGGCTCGGGGGTGGTTCCAACGAACACTTCAACTTTTGGTTTCAAAGGCAAAAATGCCTTGATTCTTTCCTTCTCAACCACAAAGGTTCTTTCATCCTTCTTTCTCAATTCAATTGCTCCATTGTTGAAAACCTTGTTGATTTTGAAAGGACCCGTCCATTTTGATCTTGGCTTTTCCGGAGGTAGTGATTGACGGAAGGTGAGGAGAAGGACTTCATCATCGGGTGCAAACTCCCGTTTGTGCATCATCTCGTCATTAGCACTTGTTGTCATCTCTTTGTAGAGGCTTGACTTCTCAAATGCGTGATACTCATCTAACTCTTTGAGTTGGAGTACACGGTCTTGCCCCATTGGATGTATCTCATTCTCACCAAAGAATGCATACTTCAAGTGTGTGGGGAGAAGCTTCAACTCCAAGCCTTGGGCTTCCTCCTCTTTCCTTTCTCCCTTCAATTTTTCTTTCATGTTGATGCAAGGTTCAATCACTTGCATCAATTTGCATTCCTCCACTCTCATTCTTTCTTCCCCATCTTTGTGCTTGGGAGCTTTGTGGATTGAGAAGGTAACACTCTCATTATTCACTCTCAATGTGAGCTTGCCCTTTGCAACATCAATTAGGGCCCTCCCCGTCGCCAAGAATGGACGTCCAAGGATCAAAGGTACATCCTTGTCCTCAACCATATCCAACACCACAAAATCCACCGGAAAAATGAATTTGTCAACCCTCACCAAGACATCCTCCACTATCCCTTTTGGATATGAAACGGAACGGTCCGCCATTTGCAAAGCAATCGTGGTTGGCTTAATGGTTCCTATTTCAAGCTTGTTGAAGATGGAGAGAGGCATCAAATTTATGCTTGCTCCCAAATCACACAAGGCCTTTCCAAAACGACCATTTCCAACATCACATGGGATAGTAAAGCTCCCGGGATCCTTGATCTTGATGGGTAGCTTCTTTTGAAGAATGGCACAACATTCTTCGGTGAGGTTGACCGTCTCAAATTCTTCTAATTTCTTCTTCTTGGATAGAACTTCCTTGAGAAATTTTGCATACTTGGGCATTTGTTGCAAAGCTTCAACAAGGGGGATGTTGATGTGTACCTTCCGAAAGATCTCAAGGAATTTAGAGAACTCACTCTCCACATTTTTCTTTTGAAGTCTTTGAGGGAATGGAATTGGTGGGCAATAAGGTGGTGGTGCCTTGTACACATCTTTCTCCTTCTCCTTATCGCCTTGCATTTTTGAGGAAATGTTCTCATCATTGTTCTTGACTTCCGGAGGTATCTTGGACTCTTCAAGTATCTTCCCACTTCTTATAGTGATAGCCTTGCAATGTTCTTTTGGATTCACAACGGTATTACTCGGAAATTGCCCCTTTTGATGTTGGTTGCTTAAGGATTCGGCAATTTGTCCCACTTTCATCTCAAGCATTTTCAATTGGGTTGCTTGAGCCTCTAACCTTTCATCGGTTCTCGTCATGTGGGCTTGAGTGGCCGTTATGAATTTCATTAAGATCTCTTCAAGGTTGAGCTTCTTCTCTTCCTTGATCATGCCATCACTCACCGCAAATCCGGGCGGTGGTTGCAAGAAGTTATTGGGATTACCATAGGAAAGATTCGGGTGACGATTTGCTTGAAACCCTTGATTGTATTGCCCTTGTCCTTGATAGCCACCTTGTTGTTGGGGCCGGAAGTTCCCATAGCCTCGGTTGTTGTTGTTGTTGATGTAGTTCACATCCTCAAAGCTAGTTTGTTCTTCAACCACGGTTTCTACTCTTGATCTTGACATAGCATCAATCTTGCTATTCATAGCGGTCAATTGAGCCGTCAAAAGAGCTATTGGATCCGAGCTTGTTGTAGCCGCCACCTTCTTCAAAATAGTCCTCTCCCCCGGAAATTGGTAGCTATTTGCGGCTAAATTTTCAATGATGTGGGCGGCCTCCTCGTGGCTCTTCTCCAACAATGCTCCATTGGCCGATGCATTCATGTCTCTTTGCATCTCACCACTACACCCGGTATAGAATGAGCAAATAATGGTGTTTTGATCCAAACCATGGTTGGGACACTTCCTTATCATCTCTTTGAATCTCTCCCAAGCTTCATAGAAGGTCTCTCCATCGAATTGATGAAATTGGACAATGTCCTTCTTCATCTTCATTGTCTTACTTGGAGGGAAGAACTTGATAAGGAACTTTTGAGCCATTTTCTCCCATGTAGTGATGGAACCAATCTCCAAAGATTGATACCATGTCTTGGCCATGCCCCTTAGTGAGAAGGGAAAGAGTCGGAGTCGAATGGCATCCTCCGGGACTCCATTTATCTTGATAGTATCGCATATCTCCAAGAAATTGCCGAGATGTCCATTCGGGTCATCTTGAGAAAGACCGGCAAATTGATTTTGTTGCACCATGTTGATGAGACTCGCCTTGAGTTCAAAATTGTTGGCATTGATTCTTGGGGCATGCACTCCCCCTTGTTGGACCACGGGTTGGAACATATTGCTAATAGGTGGTGGTGGTGGTGCATTCCTTCGAGCCTCTTGCTCATTGATACGCCCTTGCATAGCCTCCAATTGTCTTTGGAGTTGGAGGATCAATTCTTGATTTTCCATCATGTTTCCCTCCATTTCTTTCTCTCTTCTTGCTCTTGCTTTATTGTGTCGGCAAAATGCTTCAACCTCAAGGTTAATGGGTATAAGAGGTGCACCCTTAGACCTTGTGTTCATACACTACCTACCAACCAAAAAGAAACAAAGAGTCAAGACACAATCTTAAAATTGAAAATAAAAATAAAGCAAGTAAAATGTCCAAAGTAGTTAAGCACAATGATTCAAAATATCACAAGTAATCAAACTAAACTAATCCCCGGCAACGGCGCCAAAAACTTGTTCGCTATTATTTTCACCACGCCGCAAGTATACGGTGTAGTTGCAACATAGGGAAGCAAGGTCGTATTCCACAAGGATTAGTAGTCAAATTCAAGTGATTACCTTAAGTCATTATGCTAGAGCTATTTAGACTAAACAAGGAGGTGAGTGGTTTGATTAACTAACAAATTCAAAGACAAAATAAGAACAATCAAATAAAGTGGATTAATTAAGTGATGAAGGTGGTTTAGGGATTAGGCAACGATGGATTAGCAATGGACTTCAATTAGCTCAATATTAGTCTTGATATTCCTATTTATCTAGAGTGATCTCCCCACTAGTTCTAGCCCCTCCCGGACGACTAAAACTGTAGATTACGGGTCATAGTTGCCGTCCCCGGTCAACTTCTAACCTATAACTCCCAAGAGCACAAATGATCGGTAAACTCTCACCCAACTCTCAACCTCCCGGTTTATTGAGTCAATATGTTTCAAGCTCCTAATCTATTATGATTATCCTCTCCCGATTCAAATCACAAATTAGAAATGCATAGAAAGTGGCCAACAATCCATACAAGAATTAAAGCTAGGGCTTGAAAAGATAATAACAAGGAAATAATCAATACATATATTAAGCATAATAATCAATCCATCACATCATCCATGAGCCTAATCCCCAAACCAATGGGGGATTTTATCCAAACATGTTCACAAACAACAAACCAAAATCAAAGAAATACATAAATGAAAGAGAGAGTAAGAAGTGACAAATCCTATTAATGAGCTTTCTTCAATCTTCTCTCCTCTTCAATGCCTTCAATCTTGGTAAAAGATGTGGTAATGGAGGCTAGGGTTTGGTGTGAATGAATTGGGGAAGATGGAAATGGGTGAGTATGAGGTTGGGGATGATGAATAATGTGAGGAAAAGGGGGAGAAAGGGGTTTAAGGGGTGAAAAACCCGACTGGGGCCCACTTGGGGAGGCTCCGCCCTTTTCCCGCGGTCCTGGCCCGCGCCCGCGGCCGGCAAACGTGGGGGAGAGTCAGGGGACCCGCGGTCCCACCCCGCGGCCGCGGGTGGTGACCGCGGGTGTCTCCTGAGTCGGGGGCAGCTGACCCGCGGTCCAACCCCGCGGCCGCGGGTGGTGACCGCGGGCTACTGGGCGTAATGCGCAGGCCGCTCGTTTTGCTCCGTTCTCCCTCGTCCGGACTCGGATTTGGTCGCCGTTTGCGCTCACGGATTCCTCTCGAGACGTACTTCAATCTCATATCTTCAAAATGCTCCAATTAATCCTTTATTTTTCCTGAAATTAATCCAAAACTACACCAAGATATCAAATCTTCATAAAACTAAATATTCGGGCACAAACAAGCATTCACAAGCAAAACATGAAGGGAAATGACAACAAAACATGTGGAATTGAGGTATGAAAACCATGTTTGTCAATGGAGGATAGAATTGAGTAAGAATGTTATAAGGTTGGTGATGATGTTACTTTGATTCGCATCTTTTAGTCACTTAGCCAAATATATCCTACCTTGCCAAAGAGCCTACATTACAACCCTCAATAAAGACCTTTTTGATCTTGGTTATAGGAGCACACATTTAGTGGTGGAGAGGTGAGCCGATTGACAAGCTTATGGATGAGTACTTGTTTAGTTTGAACTGAGCGTATACACGTCCTTTTTGAATTGATACACTTGAGAGTTGAGAGTTCATATTTTCTTTATCTTTTTGGTGAGGATTGCAATTCATTGAGATCATAATTTGAAGTTTGTCATGAGTGTGATATCTTGATAATAGGAGATACAAATGCATGTTGATAATTTTGTTGACAAATCTGAAGCCACAATGTTATCTACTTTTCTCTACGCTCTTGTTGATTCATTCTTGGTTCATCTTTGTTTTGTCCGAGGACGGACAATAGTTCAAGTTTGGGGGATTGATAAACATGTATTTTTACCTCTTGGTGTGTCATTTTTTATGCTTAGTTGTGAGGATTTTGTGTGTTTGATGGTCTATTTGAGCTTATATTCGTTTATGGTCAAGAACTTGTTACTTGCTTGTATTTGAACGAATTTTTAGAAATAATGAAGCAGAATTTGGAAGAATTGGCTGCAATACAAGTTGTAGTTCGTCTCGATAGAAGTTTGTGAGCGCAAACGGATCATAAATCGGAGTTCGGACGAGGGAGAACGAGCCAAAACAAAATCGCTGCGCAAAGCTATTAGAAGTTCTGTTTCGTCACGCGGGCCAGCCATGCGGCCGCGCGACGTGGCCGCGCGAGTCGCCGTATTTCCGCCCAAAATTCGTTTTTTTAGCGATTTTGGGTATTTTTGAGAGCTACAAGACCTAGGGCATATAAATACTCCCCAAGAACTTATTCTCTGCAACCTTTTATCACTTTGTATCATATTTTACTTTTCCTGAGAGCTGAGAGAGACGGAGAACAGAGCAAGAGCAAGACTGAAGATTCTCGATTTTACTACGGTTTTTCTTGTTGGATGTTTATTTGTTTTATTGAGAATTGTATTCTAGTTCATATATCTATGTGTGGCTAGAATCCCTTTTTCCCAGGGTTTAGGGAGTAGACATGATTTGAATTTCTGAGTGTTTGATTCAATTAATTGAGATTGTTATTCCTTTTTATGTTCTTGTTATAATTGTTTGCTTTATTGATTGGCCACCAATTTAGCATAATCATAGGTTTTAATTTGAGATCGGGAGATGATAATTATTACCTGAACTAAGAACATAGAACACATATATTTAATTCTAAAGGGAATTGATATTTGTGAATGCGTTAATCCTATGAGCTTTTAGGAGTTGCATGTTAGAAGTGTGATCCGGGGACGGTAGCCTTGCATGTAATCAACGGTTTGTATGCCACGGGAGTGGGTATAGACTAGTTTTGAGATTGCCTTAGGAATCATCTGATTAATTGAATTGAACATGTTAGTTAGGAGAATCTGTTGAAACCTTTACCTTGGGAAATCTTCTCTTATCTGTTTCTCTGTTTCGCAGCTTGATTTATTTTCTTTCCTGCTATTTATTTATTTTGTTCTTTACTACAAAAACTCTCATTTTCGTTTGTCCAGATAGAGTAGAATAATTTAGGATAGGCATTGATAATAATTCAGTCTCTGTGGAATACGACCTTGCTTGCTACTGTACACAATTGCACCCGTACACTTGCGGCGTGTTAAAGAAAATAGCGAACAGGGATCTTTCTCAATAGGAACCTTAATTGATTATAATATACATGCCTTAAATTTTAGCAACTAAAAACCAGAATACAGAAAAACACTAACAAACGAAACTTTAATTTTTCTGAATATCATTACTTTATTAATCCAATAAATCTAACAATTATATGAATAGCCATAAAAAACATCTGAATAACAAAATTTAGTTTTTTTAAGTTAAGTTATAATTAATATAATAAATTTAAACCCATTACCTCGTCCTGAGTTCCCATATCGAGGTCGAAAGTAGGTATTCCTTCTGTCGATACCCTCTCCCTCACCTTTTCATTTTGCACATTAGCACATGCTGCATCAACCGACGCACGCAGCTCATCTGAATAAGATAAGGGATCGTCATCAATCTCCATACCCTCAGGGCGACGCCATGGTCGTGGGCCATCCATATCCACCTTCACTCCTGTAATCTTAATTGCCGCATCCACGCATTGAAGAAAGTAACTTGACTCCTTGTCCACGACAGATGCACTGTATATCAAGTCTCTCAAGTCTTCCAGTTGTTCACTTATGGACACCGCCTTCTTCATGATTCTCGATCCCAGACGATCATCTTTGTCGTTGGAATCTCCATCGGGTTGTTCATTATCTACATACTCGGCTGGGAAGACAATGGGTTCACGCCATGAACCAGTCCCAAACTTTCTGATATTATCCTTAGTTGCCTGACGCTTCCTCAACGCTGCGCTAGTCCAATTCTTTATAATAAGGAACTCTCTTTCCACTCTCTTTCGATGCAGCTCACATCTATCAACGTAAAATAGCTGAAAAAAGGAACAAGTTATGAGGAACAAGTAATATCAGTTTTTGATCAGTAAAAAATATAAGATTAATAAGCCGTACCACGAGGAACAGCGTTGGCCCAGAAAAGACCTTATCTTCATCACCGACCCATGACAGCTTATGATCAACGAGACTCCTGAGAACATATTCCCCCCAATTCCATTTCTTTAGCGTTCTCACATTCTCCAAACACCTCAAGATGTGAGGATAAACCGTTCCACTTGTACAACTTTGTATCAGTGAATGCGTCATTGCTATCATAAAATGGCGCTTGAACCATGTCCCACCTGTCGTACAGTCCAGCATTTCACTCAAGACGTGGCCAATCTTTATCTTCTCACGATTCGCAAGCCCGAAAAACGCCACCCATTCTTCACATAATGCATTATTTGAACAACGATTAAAATCCTGTATTATCTCACTCCCCTTTGGGAATCCATAAACCCTATAAACGTCATCTTCGGTGATTTTAACCCTGATTCCTCCTTCAAGCTCCAGTTCACATCTGTTCTCATCAAAATGTTCCAAAATCCAATAGGCAAGTCTGCAAGGCAACTTTTTCACCTGCAAACTCAATACACTTCCAAATCCAATATCCTGAATGGCTTGTTTCTGGGCATCATTCAATTTTGGCAGCTAATCAAACAAGGATGATGGTGTTGTTCGAGTATTTAGCGATGGAAACTTTGTAGGTGCTCCTTCCAGCTCGCTTTTTACATCACCTCGACGCTTACAGGTAACATCTTTGTGCTTGTTAAAATTCCTCCGTCTTTGCACCCTAATTCTCTCTGCCTGCTCCTCTATAGTTATTATCCTTTTTGCTGGGCATTTCAATAAGCAAGTATATTAATTACATGATCATAACTTGTAAGTTATTAATATATCAAACATTTCACTTTATTACAATTACCTATTTTTAAAGGTCTCGTCTTTGTCTTAAGCCTTGTATCAGTTTTGCTTGAGGTTTCACCTGTATTTTGGCAATAAATATTGTAAATATTATCTGAATAACCTTAAAGTGGATTTGAAAGTAGGAAGTACACAAATTGAATAAAGATACAGTTTATCATAAGATAAACATAATTTTCTGTATGAATATCATCTTTAATTCAAAATATTTAAAATTAATTCAGACCAAAAACATTAATTTACAATATTAAAAACTTAAATCATGTGAATAATGTTAACAAAAATCTGTTTACACACTGTTAACATCTCGATGATAGAAAATTAAGCATAATTCAATGTCAGCACATTAGTTTTATTGCTTGGAATGATATTAGTAATTCACAAAAGCACAAATAATCTGAATATACTTGCCAAGCATGTGAATACATACGATATAACATCTGAATATTTTCATATAACTAATATTATAACATCTGAATAATGTTGCCAACCTTTAGGGGGAAGTGAAAGTAGGAATTATACCAACTGAATAAAAAAACAATTTATCATAATACCTCTATCATTTTTGGGATTTAGCAGACCAAATACACAACAAAACAATTTTTCAAATAAAAACATAATTCACAATCTATAAATGTACATTTCACTCCAATAAATCGAAATCATTCACATACCTTCTTCAATTGCTTTTACCCTTTTACTCTTCTTGTGTTTAACTCTGCTTTTACTTGAAGATGGCTCGCCAACATCTGAAATCAAATTTCAATTAAAACTTAAGATATAAGAACTGTATAGAGTTGAAAAAACAAAATATATAAATACATGAATTTAATCATAACCTGCTATCTTCTTTCCCTTTTTAGTCATTGTCCCTACAAACATGAAAATATAATAAATTTATTGTAACACCATAGCCCACATTTCGACCGAATAGAATAGGAAATTCATGGGGGGACCATATTAACATACAGTACTTGAAAGTACCATATAATACTGTCAAAAAGTACTCAATATAAACCTTGATTTGTCGATTTCATAACCATTTCATAAAGTATCGAGCGACCTTGCTCTGCATATTTCTTAAACTATTCAGAATAACACAAGAAACATAAACAAATAGAAATAACTATCTATTCGGATGAATCGTAGACATATTGTATACTAATCGCCATTGTCACACCGAAAGAAGTTTCCGATTTGACAGGAGATTCGTATGAATTGTCGAATAAACAGATGAACTAAATCAAAACAAATGAATCCTAACTACTTACTCGATTTTCGCCGGCGAAAACAGAAGCGTCGTCTGCTATAGATGGAGCGCCGTCTGGTTTACTAGAAGCGTCGTCGCCTCTAGGGTTTGGCAGACGAAAGTGGGGGGAAGATGGTTTGGTGGATGAAAGTGGGGGTGAAAGTAAATGTCCTAATTTACTGGAGTTAATTTAGGAATTGACAGTTTTCTGAATAGACAAAATGTCTAACATACCCCCAACGATTTTATATATAATTTTTAAAGGTATTCAGTAAAAAAAAATAATGTAGATTAATTATTAATTAGTGCTAATCTGGACCATTAATTTATTCAGATCCTATGGTAAGGATTAATTCCTTATTCTTTATACTAAGGGGATTCTTTGTAGATCCCCACCCTATATATATATATATATATATATATATATATATATATATATAGGGTAGGGATCCATAGAGAATTATATTTTTCGAGAGAATGAAAAATAACGAATAAGCCTATAAATTTTACGAATAGATCAACATAAATAATGAACAGATGTATTCAGTAAATATGGTAAAAATAATGAAAATCTCGCCCATATCAGGATTCGAACCATGGCCAAAAATCTTATTCATACGATATATTGATTTATTCATCGAAATTTCAGACTTATTCGAACGCATTCTCTATTCTCAAAATATTTATCATTCTCCATGGATCTTCTCCCTATATATATATATATATATATATATATATATATATATATATAGGGGGCCGCTCCAATGAGACCCCCTAATTTTAGTGAAATCTAGGGCACGATCCGGTGCGTTTATTTTATCAATCCTATGGCTGATATTGTATCTGGAGGGTGATTTTTTTTCGCAGGGTTCGAATCCTGGAGGGAACAGAATATTTTAAATTTTGTTATTCATCAGTATATACTGCATTGTTCATCAGTATATACGGCCCTGTTCATCAGTATATATGTCTTATTCATTACGAATTTTTGAAATTTTATTTTTCATCAGTATATACATCTTGTTCATTAGACATACGTTTTGTTCATTAGTATTATATGTCTTATTCATTGTACTCATGTTACACGAAAAATAGAGGGTCTCACTGGAGCGCGCCCCTATATATATATATATATATATATATATATATATATATATGGTAAGGATATGTAGAGAAAGGCTTATATATATATATATAGGGGTGGGCTACCATGAGAGCACATTTTAAAATAAGAAATAAGAGCAATTTTTAATGTATGAATTTTATGTTGAACACGTATGAATTAGTTGTGTAAATGTATGAATTGTGAAAAGTAAATTTTTGCGACATTTGGGATTCGAACTCAATACCATAAATCCATCCAATAGGATTACGAATCAACCATAGATCTTGATGATCTAAGAGCTGAAAATGATTCTTATTTTATATCTTAAGAAATGCTCTTATTTTAGTCCTTCCCTATATATATAGGAAATGATCAATGAAGAATGCTAAATATTTAACGAAACAACGAAAACTGAATAAGTTAATAAATTTACTGAATACGCTTACATTTTTACTGAACTGACAATGTGCATGTTTATTAAGCAAATGTCTATTCGTGCGGTCACATGATTTATTCGGTAAAGTTATTAACTTATTCAGAACGAAATATATTTACTTCTTCATAGATCTCAACTATATATATATATATATATATATATATATAGGGAGTGGATCATGTAGATCCACCCTCGTATGATAGTATATAGTTCCCAGCGCTTCTCCACACACTTTGGGAGGCTGCTGCCATGTGGCGCGCTAGGAACGCGCCACATGGCAGCAGCCTTCCAGGCCAAAAACGTGGAGGAATAAAATGGTCATTTTGATTTTATTTTTTTTAACCGAAAATTCATTTTTTTTCTGTGCCGTCATCAAAATTATGCATATAATTGAACACCAATATGCATAAAGGTAAACACAAATATGCATGAAGCTGGATAGAAATATGCATGAGAAAGTATCAGTGTGTGACCCGTTAAGTGACCAACGGCGAGAGCTACCTGACGGTGTCGCATAATATTATGCATATAGTTCAACACGAATATGCATAAAGAAAAACATAAACATGCATAACATTACACACAAATATGCATAACATTTTTCGACAGCGAGAGACACCAGATGATTTGCATACTGATACTTTCTTATGCATATTTCTATCCATCGTCATGCATATCTGGGTTTATCTTTATGCATACTGTGTATAATCATATGCATAATTTTGACGACGATCGCGGGAAAAAAATGGATTTTCGGTATAAAAAAATGAAATGACCATTTTACCCTTCTGTGTTTTTGGCCTGGAGGCTATGGAAGCCCTTGGGAGGCTGCTGCCATGTGATGCGCTCCTAGCGCGCCACGTGTCCCCATTGTGTGGTCCAAAATTTGGACCTATATACTATATGGGGAGTGGATACTACATGATCACACCCCTATATATATGTGTGTGTGTGTGTGTGTGTGTGTGTTGTGGACGTTTGAGAGATTGCAAAGCAATGAACGAAATACAATGAAAACAACACACCGATTTATGTGGTTCAATCTTGCGATCTACGTCCACGGACAAGAGATAAAGATATCACTACTACTCACGAGCACAAGTTACAGATTACAAAACAAGAAGACATCAAACAAGATAGAAGATTAAGCTATCTAAACACTCATGATTTATAGCTTTTCTCTCAACTTTTCTATCTATGATTTCACTGTTTCATTAACCTAAAATGAAGATAAGAACGCAACTTAAGTAATGAAGGAATAATAGCTGCAAATACACTGAACTTAGACACACAAAATGCAGCTAGAATAACTGAAAATGGAAACGTCTGGAATAGAGCAGTTGGCAACTAACTCCTCTAAGGAATGTGCATTTAGTGGGGGTCATTCTGTTAGGAGTTTGAAGCTTGCTTATTTACTAATTGCTTATGGATTGCTCTTGATGACCGATCCTATTAATGGAAGAATTGATTTGGGGTACATGCATTTGTTGGATGATACAAAGAATTTTAATGACTTCCCGTGGGGCCTTGTTGCATATGAATATATGGTAAAATCTACACATCGGTTGAAGATACAATTGTCAATTGTAGATAGTCAAAACTCGCAGACTGCATACGAAACATTTGGGTTCGAATTTGCTTTACAGTGTTGGGTCTATGAGGTAATACCCGTTTTTGGGATATTTTGTGCGTCCTTGAATCTCGACCAGTTGATGACATATCCTAGGATTCTTAGATGGTCCTTTTTACTGAAGATTCCAAATTATTATTAACGCGTCTATTATTTAATCCTAATTAGGGCTAGTAATCGGTCCGATTTTGTTATAACCGAACCGATTTACCGTTAATCGGAACCGATTAACATCCATTTTAATAACCGAAAACTGAATCGGTTTATAGTTCGGTTAATCGGTTAATCGAATTAACCAGTTTACAAGCCCTTTAACACTTTCTGTTCAAAATCAACGCTGCCGCTGCTACCTGCTTCTGATTTTCTACTAGAAAAATCTAGCTCAATTTTTTTGCTTATTGAAAACCCATGGCTTTGTTGATGGATCGTGGCTCTGAACCCCAGACGACCGGTGATGTTACAGTTGAGACCTCTGAGGGAATTGGGTCATTGGATACATCAGCCCAAGAAGAAATTATCAACCCAAACTATGAAGGCCCAAATAAAGATAGCAAGCCCCAGCGCACGAGAGCTCTACCCAGCCGCTTCCGAGACTACAAGATGTATTAGTTAGGGTTTATCTGTTGCTTTCTTTTACTTTCCCTCAAATGGTCCCCTCTCCTGTCCTTTTCCTTACGGTTAGAGATAGCTGAGAGATGGCAGTAGTAACGGCATTATGCCTCTTCTTTTGCTATTTAGCAGTACCTTTGTATCAGGATTGGATTATCAGTTGAATGAAATTATCCCTTCCTCTCTCTGTTCTTTCTTTCCTGGAGTAAGGCTCACTCTAAGCAGCCCCCTTCTTTGATTAAAGATATCAATTGGTGCTTTCATTGCTTCTATGGCGAACTCGGAGATTCTCGCGGCTATCAAGGTCCTTCAAAATCAGATGGCAACTCACATCACAGCATCCGCCGACCAACTGGCGGCGACCAACGATGCGGTGGCAGCAACCTCCACTGCCCTTGCTGAAACTAACTCGGTTCTTCAGCGTTTCATGGCTGCGATGGAAACTCACTTAACCTCCCACTCCGGCTCAACATCGTCTTCTTTCTCTCGCCATCCACCACCGCCCCCGCCGCCCGATCCAAATGCCCCACCGCCATTTCGTTCCATGAAAATGGATGTTCCTCGCTTTGATGGATCCGATCCAGCTGGGTGGATTTTTCGAGTGGAGGAATTCTTCGCCTACCACAACACTCCGGAGGACCAACGCCTCCGCATAGTCTCTTTTCACATGGAGGGAAGGGCAGCTTCTTGGTTTCAATGGATGAAATCAAACCAACTCATCTCCACTTGGCCCGTCTTCCTCCATAGCATCCGCCACCGCTTTGGTGCGTCCCTTTACGAGGACCCTCAGGGCGCTCTCTCCAAACTGACGCAGACGTCATCGGTGAGTGAATTTCAAGCCGAATTTGAGGAGCTTATGAACAAGGTTAAAGGGATTTCAGAATCCTTGTTGGTCAGTTTTTTTGTCACGGAGCTAAAGCCTGACATCCGCCGTGAGCTTTCTTTTGCCAAACCTTCCACCCTCATGGAGGCGTTTGCTCTGGCTCGCGCATACGAGACCCGTTTGGCAGAAACGCGACAGGAGCAACGCTGGCTAGCCCGAACTCCTGTCAAAGCGACACCAATATCCTCTGTGCCCTTCTCTACCACACATCACTCCCCTTCCCCAACGGTGGTGAGCCGCCCACCGGAGCCCCCTAAATCTCAGTCCACGCCACTCCTTACAGGGCCTCCACCAGGTCCTACCTTACCAATCCGCCGGTTTACGCCGCAGGAGCTCCGCGAGAAATGGGAGAAAGGCGTTTGCTATAACTGCGACCAGAAATGGTCCCCGGGGCACCGCTGTCGGAGTCGTTTCTACGGGCTCTTGGGTACGGATGACGAGGTAGAGATTATTGACACTGAGACTGTTCTCATACCCCAAGAGGAGGTGCCATCTCCGGAATTGCCCACACCAGATGCCGCGGTGTGCGGGGATATCTCCAGTCTTCACACCCTCTCCGAATTAGGGCGCCCCCGAACTCTCCACCTTGAGGGTACTATCAATCGCCACTCTGTGAGAGTGTTGGTGGACAGTGGGAGTACCCATAACTTCATACAACCAACCGTGGTTCAATCCCTCAAGTTCACCGTCGCAGCGATTCCACCATTTCGTGTCTACGTAGGTAATGGGGATTACCTCACGTGCTCCCAAATTTGTTATGTAGTGCCAATCGAGATTCAAGGTTGTACGTTGTCAGTGGACCTCCACGTCCTCAAGATCGCCGGCCCAGCGGTGGTCTTAGGTATCCAGTGGTTGCAAACCTTGGGCCCCGTCACTCATGATTACGCCGCTCAGACGATGGTGTTCCAACGCGATGGCAAGCCCATCACCTTGATCGGTGATCCCTCAATTGCGGTTCATCCTATCTCGTTCTCTCAGTTGACTGCTGCAATCCATGACACGAAATTAGACTCGTTGTATGTTGTTTACATTCGGCCCAACCCATTGCCTGATGGGCCTGCCATGATGGGCCAATTTAAGGTTCCGGATACTACTCCTGAAGTGATGTCTTCCCTCCTGCGTCAGTACCACCACTTATTCTCTCCTCCTACGGGGTTACCGCCACACCGGGCCATTGACCATCGAATCCACCTACAACCAGCCACGGCTCCCGTCAACGTCCGCCCCTACCGGTACCCTCAATTTCAGAAGCAAGAGATGGCCAAATTAGTCGCTGAAATGCTAGAACAGGGCATTATCCGACCGAGTCACTCGCCGTTCTCTTCGCCGGTGCTGCTCGTCCGTAAGAAAGACGGGACGTTTCGTTTCTGCGTAGACTATCGCGCCCTCAACGCCGTGACTGTCAAAGATAATTTCCCTATCCCTACTATTGATGAATTGCTTGATGATTTAGGGCAGGCCCGTATATTCACAAAGCTGGATCTCCGCTCTGGGTATCATCAAATTCGGGTCCACCACCGGGATATCGCCAAAACAGCGTTTCGCACCACTGACGGTCACTACGAGTTCCTTGTGATGCCCTTTGGCCTTTGCAATGCGCCGTCGACTTTTCAGGCGACAATGAATCAATTATTTGCTCAATTTCTCCATCGTTTTGTTGTTGTGTTCTTTGATGATATTCTCATATATAGTGTTTCATTGGAAGACCATGTTTCTCACCTCCAACAGGTCCTTCATCGACTTAGTGAACAAGAGTTTGTCTTGAAGGCTTCCAAGTGTGTTTTTGGACAGTCTTCGGTCGCATATTTGGGACACATTGTCTCGGGTGGGGGTGTTCAAGCAGATCCTGAGAAAGTTGAAGCTATGCAGACCTGGCCAACACCTCGAACCATCAAACAACTTCGTGGGTTCTTGGGTTTAACTGGTTATTACAGGCGGTTGGTGCGACACTATGCAGGGATAGCGGCCCCTCTCACCGACCTCCTTCGTGCCGGGCCCTTCCTGTGGACTCCGGAGGCTGAGCGGGCGTTTGAGCAGTTGAAAGTGGCATTATCCACCACCCCGGTGCTCCGTCTTCCTGATTTTTCAGTACCCTTCATTGTTGAGTCTGATGCCTCTGAGACTGGAATCGGCGCGGTCTTGATGCAGATGGAACAACCCATTGCTTACTTTAGCAAGAAGCTTTGTCGAAGAATGCAAGCTTCCTCAGTCTACACCAAGGAGCTGTTAGCCATTGTGGAGTCCGTGCGTAAGTGGCGCCAATATCTGCTCGGGCGTTTCTTCATCATTAGGACTGATCAACAGAGCATCCGCGAACTCATGCAGCAGACCATCCAATCCCCGGAACAGCAAAAATATGTGCGCAAGTTGCTTGGATTTCATTTCAGAATTGAATACCGTACCGGGGCTTCTAATCTCGCCGCTGATGCCCTTTCCCGACGTCCGACACAAGAAACCGAGGCCAAGGGAGAACTGGCTAGCTACTCTTTGACCATACAGAGTTCACCAATACCAGAAATATTGGTAACCCTTCAGCAAGAGAACTCACGGAATGCGGATCTTTGTGAACTTAACCGTAAGTTCCTTGGTGGGGAGCTTGGTTCTGACTATTCTGTAGCTGATGGGATTATCCGTTTCAGACATCGTATCTATATTAGCTGCACTTCGGTACTTATTCCCCGTCTTCTCTTTGAAGCCCACGCCACCCCGATGGCCGGTCATGGTGGAGTCAAGCGGACCTTAGTGCGGCTGGCATCTTCGTTTTACTGGCCCCGTATGCACTCAGCGGTGAAAGAATTTGTGGCCTCCTGCTTAATATGCCAGCAAACGAAGTACTCTACACTACCCCCGGCTGGACTACTCCAACCCCTCCCGGTCCCGAACCAAGTCTGGGAGGACATTACCATGGATTTTATCACAGGATTGCCAATGAGTCGTGGCTGCACTGTGATACTCGTGGTAGTTGATCGTCTCACAAAATTCGCTCACTTCGGCTTGCTTCCAACTGCATTTACAGCTGCAAAAACGGCTGCCCTGTTTTTGGAGATGGTGGTGAAGCTACATGGGTTTCCTAATTCTATCACGTCCGATAGAGACCCTATCTTTCTTAGTGCTTTCTGGCAACAACTATTCAAGATGAGCGGCACTACTCTCAAACACAGTACCGCGTTTCATCCCCAAACTGACGGGCAGACCGAGGTTACTAATCGCACCATTGAGCAATACCTTCGATCTTTCACTTTGGCTCAGCCGACCACTTGGGCTGCACACTTGGGGTGGGCGGAGTATTCTCTCAACACCTCTTACTGTCACAGCATCCGGATGACGCCGTTTGAGGCTCTATATGGACGTTAGCCCAAAATGATTCCTCGTTACTCCCCCGGCACGACCAAAATTCAAGCCTTAGATGAGTTGCTACAACAGAGAGATCAGTTACTCATTCAACTGAAAGAAAACCTCCACCGCGCCCAAATACGTATGAAGCAGCAAGCGAATCGCCACCGCCGCGATCTGGAATTTCAGGTGGGAAATAAAGTGCTCGTGCGTTTGCAGCCATACCGCCAAACATCCGTTCGGGGCCGTCAACCACCCAAGCTAGCCCAGCGTTACTATAGCCCATTCACTGTCATCGAGAGAATCGGTTCGGTGGCTTATCGTTTGGAGCTCCCTTCATCCAGCCGCATCCACCCTGTTTTCCATATCTCCAAGCTCCGCCGTTTTATCGACTCCGGCTCTACTCCAATTTGCACTCTGCCTGACGAATCCTTTGACTCCCACCCTGTCCCGAAGCCTCTAGCAATATGTGGTGAGCGCCAAATTCTGACTTCTGCTGGACCACAGCGCCAGGTCCTAGTTCAGTGGCAAGGTGAGCCTCCAGAGAACTCTTCTTGGGAAGTCAGGGAGGACGTGCATCGCCAGTTTCCTACCTTCAACCTTGAGGACAAGGTTGATTTTGAAGGAATGGGGAATGTTACAGTTGAGACCTCTGAGGGAATTGGGTCATTGGATACATCAGCCCAAGAAGAAATTATCAGCCCAAACTATGAAGGCCCAAATGAAGATAGCAAGCCCCAGCGCACGAGAGCTCTACCCAGCCGCTTCCGAGACTACAAGATGTATTAGTTAGGGTTTTTATCTGTTGCTTTCTTTTACTTTCCCTCAAATGGTCCCCTCTCCTGTCCTTTTCCTTACGGTTAGAGATAGCTGAGAGATGGCAGTAGTAACGGCATTATGCCTCTTCTTTTGCTATTTAGCAGTACCTTTGTATCAGGATTGGATTATCAGTTGAATGAAATTATCCCTTCCTCTCTCTGTTCTTTCTTTCCTGGAGTAAGGCTCACTCTAAGCAGCCCCCTTCTTTGATTAAAGATATCAGGTAAACTCATTGATCTTGAGGCTATCGCTGTGCTCAAAGAGTCAGCTGCTAGAAATCATAACAGAAATCCCTTCCAATCGAGAATCTCCTCCATTTTAACCTCCAGCATCCTGCTGTTGCGCAGCGAGTTCAGCGCCACCAGTCCTCTGATCAACTTCTCGTTGAAGAACAACTGCGGCACGGAGGCGCCGCCGGTCCTCTCGACCGCGAGAAGAAGCTGATTCTCCCCTTCATCTCCTTCGTCCCCTGCTTCAACATCTTCACCACCTTAACTCCGACCAGATTGAACTCCTTCACCAGGAGATCTTCGTCGCCGTCGTCCTTGGTGAGCTTCTCCCGGAAGAATTTACCGATGGCGGAGGCCGGAGAATCAAACGTCTCCGGCATAGCGAGCGACCTCTCCAACAGCCCATTCCAGTAAGAATCCGATCGGTCGTCGGGAGAGAGGCAACGTAGGCGCCGCGCAAGGCATTGCGAAACCTGCTGTCTACTGAATGCCTTACACTAATTTAATTTGAGATTTTTTACTGTTTTTTAAATTTTAATATAATAAACATAAATTAATTAATTAATAAATAAAGTGATAAACCGGTTAAATCGGTTTAACCGGTTAAACCGATTAACCGGTTAACGGAAAATAATATAACCGATAACCGATCAAACATTCGAACAATTCATTTGCGAGCCTTAAACATAACATAACGTACAAAATATTTTATTGGATAAATAATTTGCATATCCTGAAACATTTAGAGCTTATATAACTCGTTCATACATTTGAAAAGTAAGCCCACCTGGTTAGACAAAACCTGAAGATCATAAACATAGAAACCTATCTTGGGAAAGCAACGCTAATCTCCTTGGTCCACAAAGCCTACAAGAAATTTTATTTTCAATAGGTCTCATTCTATTTCATTGAGTCATGCTTTCTCATACATATGCACAAATTGTATATATATATATATATATATATATATATATATATATATATATATATATAGGGTTGGGTTCCGGTGGATCCCTATGCTTATAATAGATCCGTAGATCCAAATCTAGACCACACATTTATGACGTGTGGCGCATCAAGATGGTGACACGTGGCAATGCATTTCAAGGCAAAATCTGGAGAGGAGTAAAATTGGAATGTAATTTTCGAAATTAAAAAAAAAATTAGATTTTCTCAAAATATGTACTCCCTCCGTCCACGAAACAAGTACCTACTTGGTGCTGGGCACGGAGACTAAGAAAGCTGAAAAGGTGTTGTGAAATACTAAAAGGGTAGTGTTAATGACTTTTACTAATTTTTCATTAGCATAAAGGCATTTAACATTACTTTTATTCATTTACTTATTTTGACTTCAATTTAACTTATTTGTAATTTAATTTTAGTATTCCTCTATTTACTTTATTTCTTTTCTTTATTTATTCTTTTATTTTCTGGTAATATATTTCCATAAAATTTGAAAGTGGCAGGTTACATAAAATTAGTTTTAACATTAATTTTATTTTCTTTATTTATTCGATAACACAGAACACAAACAAGTGACCAGCCACCAACACAATATAACTATAGAACACCCATCAAATGGCATCACCAGCCACCAACACCCATCAAATGACATCACCAGCCAAACCAACATGAACCAAGTGGCATCACCAGCCAAACCCACAACGAGAAAAAAACATAGGGTTTAGATATCACCTTATTAGCTCAAATCCGACAACATAGGGAAATAAATCCGTAGGGTTTGAAGACGGCGGCGGGCACAGAGCTCAGACTCCACTGTCACGAATGGGAGTTTCAGTCGCCGGCGATGCATCCGCGAACAAATCGGTCTCCGGCACCATGGATTCAGTGGAAGGCATCGGATCTACGAACGATTCGGTCTCCGGCACCATGGATTCAGTGGAAGGCGTCAGATCTACGAACGAATCGGTCTCCGGCACCATGGATTCAGAGGCAGGCGTCAGATCTACGAACGAATCAGCCTCCGGCACCAGCGATTCCGTCTCCGTCACCGCCACTGATTCCGGCGCATCGGACGACACGAACGCCACATAAGACATGGCCACATCCTTCATGCAGGGGAGGCCGAATTCAACCGCGTTTTCAACCGATTCAAACTCCAAATCCCATGAACAATTGGGAGGAGAAGTAGGAGCAACATCCATTGGAAGACAATTAGTGAAGAAGAAGATGAATCGGCGAAGCAGAATCGGCCAAGAAGAAGAAGCGACGGAACATATTTTAGGGTTTTTCGGATGAGAATGTTTTTTTCCCACTTTAGGGAATAAAAATCTGAAATAGGTTGGATGGGGTTGGGCCGAAAAAGGCAAAAAAATTAAGGAGCCTTAATTAAGCAGCAACCCACATGTAAGTAATTGAAAATTTGGATTAGTGATGTTAAATAAAAATGGGTGGCTCCAATTGGTAAAAAGTGTAATAATTTTAAAAGTAAGGGAGGGTAAATATGTCCAAAAAGCAGAGTGGGAACTTGTTTCGTGGACAAAAATTTAGAGGCAAGTAGGTACTTGTTTCGTGGACGGAGGGAGTATATTTTAGATGCATAAAGTTTCATACGAGAATGCATAAACTTTCATATAAAAATGCATAAAGTTTCATATAAAAATGCATAAGATTTCACCCCACCCCAACCCCACCCCCCACACCCCTGAACCCCACCCAACCCCAGAACCCCACCCCCACCCACCCCCTAACCCCCCACCCCCCCAAATTTTTTTTTTATTTTTTTTATTTTTTTAAAAACTGATTTTCTGACCACTGACCCACCCCTACCCCCCACCCACCCACCAATTTTTTTTTTATTTTTTATTTTTTTATTTTCTCAAAAACTGATTTTCTGACCACTGACCCCCCCCACCCACCCACCCCCCACCCCACCCCCCAATTTTTTTTTTGAAAATCAGTTTTTAAAAAAATAAAAAAAAAATTGGGGGGTGGGGGTGGGGGTGGGCCAGCAATCAGAAAATCAGTTTTTGAAAAAAAAAAAATTGGGGGTGGGGGGGGTGGGGGTTGTGGGTGGGGTGGGGGTGGGGCAGGGGTGGGGTGGCGAAACTACCAGATTTATTAAAATGAAATGCATTTTTTGTATAATTTAATGCATTTTTATGTGAAAACTTTATGCATTTTTGTTTGATTTTATATGCATGTGAAACATGCCTATTTTTGGGGGGTGGTAATGGGGAGGGTTGGGGGGTGGTGTGGGCTGGATTGGGGGGTGGTATGGGGTGGGGTGGTGAAAATACCAAAACTGGAAAAATTAAATGCATTTTTCTGTTCAAAGTTATGCATTTCATGTGAAAACTTTATGCATCTTTGTGTGAAACTATATGCATCTAAAATATATCTATTTTGAAAAAATATAAAAAAATATATATTTTTTAAATTATTAAATCCGAAAATTACATTCCAATTTTACCCCTCCAGATTTTGCCTTGGAATGCTTGGAAGCTCCTTGCCACGTGTCACCATCTTGATGCGCCACATGTCATAAATGTGTGGTCAAGATTTGGATCTAGGGATCTATTATAAGCATTGGGATCTATATGATCTCATTCCTATATATATATATATATATATATATATATATAGGGTGTGATTCCATGGCAACCATTTACTTAGATGGAGAATAAAGACCATATCATGATCATTGGATCAATCTGAATCAAGGGTCAATATAATTTGATGATATTAATTTTCGTGTAATTAAATATTGTTAAATTGCTTATATTTGGCTGCTGAAGGACAAATAAGTAATACTTCATTTCAACAAATTTGGTATGTTCAGCAAATCACGTGAATTCCTCATCTTCTATTCTGGTGGGATTCAATCTGATAGAATGGATCAATATTGTAGTTTTCATTAGTATGTTCATTTGTATATTCATTTTCTATTTCAACGAACATATCAATGAACAATAGTATGTTCATTTGTTTTTATACGAACATTAGTATGTTCATTTATTTTTATACAAACATATCGACGAACATTAATATGTTCATTTGTTTTTTTATACGAACATACAACCTCCCTCTCACATACCCACATTCAGATCTCTCTCCCTCTCGCACTTAGCCACCACGACCTTCCTCTCTTCCCAGGGACCTGATCTATTTCAACGAACATATCAATGAACATTAGTATGTTTATTTGTTTTTATACGAACATTAGTATGTTCATTTATTCATCTAGAAAACAAGATTTATTATTGAATGAAAATAACAAACCAAAAAATAAGAGTAAAACTTTTTGAATGAAAAATAACGCTATTGATATTATTTATTCAATTTACATAATAGAGAATTGATTTGGTTCTTAAATTTGTTTAAATTGAGATAAGATATCTAATTATGGATACCCACCATATCTACCAAAATTGAAAAGATAGTGCGCATTAAATATATGGTGGAAACGGTTATAACATTGAAGTAAGTTTACTATATTAACCTTTCAGTTATCAAGAGGGACGGAAATTTGTACAAATATATAATACACAGTCAGATTTGCTAATTAATCTCAACCATCAGATTTCATGAAATCAACGAATCAAATCTTGTCTCCTTTCTCTATTTAACTTTGTGTTTCCATAGAACTTCCCCCTATATATATATATATATATATATATATATATATATATATATATATATATATATATATATATAGGGGAGGACTACAGTAAAAACACTTCTTAAAATATAAATATAAACGTTTTTCAATGTACGAATTTTATCCAACAGGGTTACGAATTCATCCAACATGGTTACGAATTGTTTTTATTCTAAGGGCTGAAAATCATTTATATTTTATACACTTAAGAGTATTTTTATTCTAGCCCTCCCCTATATATATATATATATATATATATATATATATAGGGGCGCGCTCCAATGAGACCCCTTATTTTTCGTGTAACATGAGTACAATGAATAAGACATACAATACTAATGAACAAAACGTATATCTAATGAACAAGATGTATATACTGATGAAAAATAAAATTTAAAAAATTCATAATGAATAAGACATATACTGATGAACAGGGCCGTATATACTGATGAACAATGCAGTATATATTGATGAATAACAAAATTTAAAATATTCTGCTCCCCCCAGGATTCGAACCCTGCGAAAAAAAATCACCCTCCAGATACAATATCAGCCATAGGATTGATAAAATAAACGCACTAGATCGTGCCCTAAATCTCACTAAAATTAGGGGGTCTCATTGGAGCGGCCCCCTATATATATATATATATATATATATATATATATATAGGAATGGGATCATATAGATCCCAATGCTTATAATAGATCCCTAGATCCAAATCTTGACCACACATTTATGACATGTGGCGCATCAAGATGGTGACACGTGGCAAGGATTCCAAGGCAAAATCTGGAGGGGTAAAATTGGAATGTAATTTTTGGATTTAATAATTAAAAAAATATATATTTTTTTAGATTTTCTAAAAATAAATATATTTTAGATGCATATAGTTTCACACAAAGATGCATAAAGTTTTCACATGAAATGCATAACTTTGAACAGAAAAATGCATTAAAATTTTCCAATTTTGGTATTTTCACCACCCCACCCCATACCACCCCCCAATCCAGCCCACACCACCCCCCAACCCTCCCCATTACCACCCCCCAAAAATAGGCATGTTTCACATGCATATAAAATCAAACAAAAATGCATAAAGTTTTCACATAAAAATGCATTAAATTATACAAAAAATGCATTTCATTTTAATAAATCTGGTAGTTTCGCCACCCCACCCCTGCCCCTGCCCCCCCCACCACCCCACCCACCCCCCACCCCCACCCCCCCCCCAAATTTTTTTTTTTTTCAAAAACTGATTTTCTGATTGCTGGCCCACCCACCCCCCCACCCCCCCCCCCCCCAATTTTTTTTTTTTCAAAACTGATTTTCAAAAAAAAAAAATTTTTGGGGGGTGGGTGGGTGGGTGGGGGGTCAATGGTCAGAAAATCAGTTTTTGAGAAAATAAAAAATAAAAAAAAAAATTTGTGGGGGGGGGGGGGTGGGGGTAGGGGTGGGTCAGTGGTCAGAAAATCAATTTTTAAAAAAATAATTTTTTTTTTGGGGGGGTGGGGGGTTGGGGGGGTAGGGGTGGGGTGGGGTGGGGTTCTGGGGTGGGGTGGGGTTCTGGGGTGTGGGGGGTGGGGTTGGGGTGGGGTGAAATCTTATGCATTTTTTTATGAAACTTTATGCATTTTTATATGAAAGTTCATGCATTCTCGTATGAAACTTTATGCATCTAAAATATACATATTTTGAGAAAATCTAATTTTTTTTTTTTTCGAAAATTACATTCCAATTTTACCCCTCTCCAAATTTTGCCTTGAAATGCCTTGCCACGTGTCACCATCTTGATGCGCCACATGTCATAAATGTGTGGTCTAGATTTGGATCTACGGATCTATTATAAGCATAGGGATCCACCGGAACCCAACCCTATATATATATATATATATATATATATATAAGTATGCAAATGTATATGTGTATTTCATGAAAATGAAAGTGTGAGGAGTAAAATATGTACCAACGTTGTGCATTTAACAGAGCTGAAATACTTCTTTATATTATTATTATTATTATTATTATTATTATTATTATTATTATTATTATTTGATACAGCGCTGACTTGACATGGCTGACTTTATCAATAGGGAATTATCTTGGTAGCTTAACGACTCAACTCTACTTCGACTTTGATAGTCCAACTCTGTATTAGCCTCGATGGCTGAGTTCTAAGATAAAGACTTATTGTAATAAGGGCTTAGGCCCAGTTATATGAATTAATGGGCTTTAGGGGTCAAAGGGTCAAATAGGTCCAAGTGCTAGGTTTACTTTGATGCTTATAAATAAGACTTTCATTATTAAACTAGAGGATTCACTTTCTATTCAATTCTCACAATGTAAAATGTAATCATTCCCCAAAATATAGTGAAAAACCCCGACAATCTCCGTGAATGTAGATCTTTATGATCGAACCACGTAAATCTTGTGTTCTTTATCATTTTGCTTGGGTCCGTTAATATTTGTTTCATCATAAAGATTGAGTTCTAAAGTAATTTAGCTATTTTGTGTAAGGTGATGAGAAAGAGAATTTGGGTAAAGTAATTTAGTTGGTATAATGGGTAAAAGGTATGCTGCAAAGTAGGTGATTCATGAGCGGAGATATGGCTATTAAGGGAAGGGATATGATGGTGATGGTTGAAATGACATGACAATAAAAATCCTTCTGAATTATTGTGGGATCTGTAATAGTCCTTCCGGGTTTCACTAATTAAAACGCTTGTGTACGTAATGCTCAATATTAACTTTGGGTAGCTAGCTAGTAATTTGAAAATAATTTTCAACATTTTTCCATTATTTCATCTTCAATAATATTTTTTCAATTTTTTTTCTCAATTAAAATATTACAACCAACTTTAGAAACCCACTATATAGACTAAGACATGGTTTAGAAAACCTTCCGGAGGAGGCTCCACGAAAGCAGCGTGAAAGCTAGTAAGTTTAATTCCTAAAAAGGAAAGGAATAAAGAGGAAAAGAAAAAGGAAGAAAGTGAGTTGCTAACTTAGATCACTCATTATCAGCTTAAAAGCTTTTCCTCTACAGCTTAAAACCTGTGGAGATCCCCTCATCGATCAATTCCAAAACCCTAGTAAGATTTTAATTTTCAGTTTTATGTTAATAAAAGCATGTCGCCTTTTTTTGGGAGATCGTAAACCCCCCGTTAAAGATACGCTTGAAAACATTCAATTTTGAGGTTTACTTTTAATTTTTGCTAAATCTAGGAAGATTTTTCTTACTTCAAGGATGTGATCTGATGGTGAACTTGGAAATGTGTGCATGTTTTTGTTGGAAATGGTTAAGGATTTCTGTTTTGGGGATTATGGGCTTGGTCTTGGGTTCTTTTTCACGGATTGTTGCGCAAGTTGGTGGTGAGTGACTTGGTATTTGGTTTCCAGTTGAGATTCTTTCGCTCATAGCGGATCTTTTCTTCTAATCTATTTATTTCCTTTTCGCATCAAAGTTGCGTAAAATTGGGGAACAAATCGGTGTGAAGGTCGAATTTCACTACAACGCTGCGGTACCTTCTGAGTCTGGACTTTTCTCGAACAGTTAGTTGGCGTGTTCATATCTTGCTGCACTCTATTTTTCTGTATAGAGGGTTTTCCAACATGTGCGTGTGTGTGAACGATTGATTTTGAAGAGTGTGCGGTGAAGCTCTTCAAGAGCAATAGTGTAAAATGTAAAATGTAGAGTATTGCAAGATTGGTCAGTTTGTTGTTAGTGGAGTGCAAAATTTAAATCTCTTTTAAAAATATACTTAAATGCTTATGCTGATTTCGGTGTGGTTAGCTGAAACTATCTGAAATCGTAACTCTACATGATTCGTTTCTTATTGTTGTAGGTCGCGGAAGTAATGGCGTATAGGCGTAGCATCATAGCTAGAACTAAGTTGTTTTATCAACAGCACCAGCGATTTGCCCCTTCTTTTTCACATATTAGTGGTAGCGATCGCGATGAATTGCCTGCTAAAAGCATTAACAGGAATACTGAGATCCGAAGCCATTTTCGGATTACCGGAAACATTGCCAGCAATTCCCTGCTACCAGGAAGTGTCTCTCGACTCATGCGATCTGAGTTTCGAACAGGCTATGGGCTCAATTTTCATAGAAATATGTCGAAGTTGCCTTCGGACATTGAGGGTCTACATGACGCTGGGGATCTGTATGGTGCGATCAGTGCTGTGGGGGAGAAGGCTGTGGAGGTAGCTCCGATGGTGAATGAAGCGGCCGTTGCAGCAGCAGATTCAATCAACTACTTGAACTTGATTGAAGTTTTTCATTGTTGCGCTGGATTGGAATGGTGAGGATGTTTCTCTGAAACCAAATTCTTCAGTTTTACTTAAATTGAATGTTTTGTTCACTCTATGTAATTGTAAATTTAGTTGTGGTTGGCTAAGTTTTTTGGGGGATTGTTGTTTAGGTGGGCATCAATTGCTGCTACAACTCTTTTGATGCGTTTCATTTTTGTTCCTTTTCAAATATATTTCCTGCAATTCTCTTCCAAAAATCACACAGCTGTAAGTTCTCTACCCGATTTTGCCTATGCACATTTTGGATTTGATTTATACAGATGAATACTAACAACATTTTCCTATGCGGGTCCTTTAATTATGTTGTGAATGTGAAATATTCTCCACATGCATAAGGATTATTGTGCCAAGAAATTGACTGTATACACAATTGTTTGCAGATTCTAGAACATGTACGTCGGTTAGGAACCTCTGGTTTTTCGATTGAGGTATGAGCTTTAGGCTCTGTTCTTGGTTATCTTGTTGTTAGCAACTCATAATGAATTATTGTTTGACAGAATATTGAAAAAGATGAAGCTTGGAGTAAACTGGTGAGCAGGTATGTGTGTAATGCTGAAAGCACATACAATGGATTCTAGGCTATCTTTGCTATACCTTTCTTCATTTTTTACCACTTGAAGACCTGTGGCCTCAGCTTTGGTTGATGTAAATGAATATTGGTCTTGCAGATACGACAACTTTCAGTATAGTGGACTTAAGGCATCATTAATATCGGGGATCGGGTTTTACGTATGGGTAAGATCACATTCCTTTTAGTTCGATAAATTTCTTATGCTCTCTCGATTTCTTTCTAAACCGACCTCGTCACTTTCCATTCAGGTTTCATACATGGCAAACAATGTTCCCTCTTTCACTACAGGTGGAACTTTATGGTTCACGGATTTAACAGCTTGTGGTCACACGGATCTCCCAATCCTTATGGCATTGACATTGTGGCTTAGGTTGGAGGTAAGCTAACTTCTCCCATCATATCCTTGGTGTGGTTTTCTTTGTTCCTTCAAGATATGATCACCTTGAGCTCACTTTAAATATTTATCACTAAATTCTTCTCTACAGTTGTATCCATTTTTTTATCTAGAAGGCAGGTCACCTAGCACGTCTGGTAACATGTTGGTAGCTGTTTCAGCATACCTTGCCGCTGTCGCTGGAGGGTTCCCCACGGTTTGTTGTGCACATAGCAGACATTCTTTATCTATTTTGTGCTTACTTTGTGCTAATGTGGGGAGATTGATAAACTTCTTGTTATCATAAGCTCTCTAATTAATGATGGTTTTATTAGTTCTTTGGTATTGTTAAACAATATATAATTAGATTGCTCATTTGTGCAGGCTGTATACTGTTATTGGTTGACCAGCAACCTCTTTTCAATAGCATGTGGAGCTGGTGAGTCTTCTTCTTCTTCTTCATTTTGTTTGAAGCCGTTGCCTTTATTTTGATAATATGTTTATCATGTTGTGTTTTCAGTGATGATGGATCCTCGAGTTCAGAAATTGTTGGGGATATCATATAAACCATCTGAAGCTGATAAATAGACGTACTGAAATTAGCTTTGTTATTTTGTGGTTTGAATAATAGTCATATGGATTCAGAGGCTAGGATTATGGAGCATGAGCTACAGCCGCATTTGGCCCAAAATTTTATTGTTGAAAAATCATTACCCTTTTGTGTTTCATCAATTTGATTTAGATTGGTGATGCTTAATTCATCAGTGTGGTGTGTTTTTTTCGTGTGATAATATGCAAGGTAGCTCAATTTGATTGCTAAAATAGAAAATAAGATTGAAGTTTTGCATACTGTGTTCTAAACAATGAAGATTTCTTATATTGTAGCTATAAGAGTTTAGAACAACATTTATCTTGTTAGATGCAAGAAAATTTTGGTGTTTTGTCTTGATAGTATCGCATATCTCCAAGAAATTGACGAGATGTCCATTCGGGTCATCTTGATAAAGACCCGCAGATTGATTTTGTTGGACCATATTGATGAGACTCGCCTTGAGCTCAAAATTATTGGCATTGATTCTTGGGGCATGCACTCCCCCTTGTTGGACCACGGGTTGGAACATATTGCTAATAGGTGGTGGTGGAAGCGCATTCCTTTGAGCTTCTTGCTCATTGATTCGCCCTTGCATAGCCTCTAGTTGCCTTTGGAGTTGGATGATCAATTCTTGATTTTCCACCATGTTTACCTCCAAATCTTTCTCTCTTCTCGCTCTTGCTTTGTTGTGTCGGCAAAAGGCCTCAACTTCAAGGTCAATGGGTATAAGAGGTGCACCCTTAGACCTTGTGTTCATACACTACCTACCAACCAACAAAAACAATGAGTCAAGACACAATCTTAAAATTGAAAACAAAAATAAAGCAAGTAAAATGTCTAAATTAGCTAAGCACAATGACTCAAAATATCACAATCAATAAAACTAAACTAATCCCCGACAACGGCATCAAAAATTTGTTCGTTATTATTTTCACTACGCCGCAAGTGTACGATGTAGTTGCAATATAGGGAAGTAAGGTCGTATTTCACAAGGAATAATAGTTAATTCTAGTGATTATCCTAATTTATTGTACTAGGGTTATTTAGACTAAACAATGAGGTGATTGGTTGAATTATTTAATTAATTACCTAACAAGTGCAAAGACAATTTAAATCAAACAAACAAGGTGGATTGATTAAGTGATAAAGGTGATTTATGGATTAGGCATCGACGGAATAGCAATGGACTTTAAATTAGCTTAATATTAGTCTTGATATTCCTATTTATCTAGAGTGATCTCCCCACTAATTCTAGCCCCCTCCCGGATGACTAAAATAGTAGATTACGGGTCATAGTTGCCGTCTCCGGTCAACTTCTAACCTATAACTCTCAAAAGCACAAAGGATCGATAAACTCTCACCCAACTCTCAACCTCCCGGTTTATTGAGTCAATATGTTTCAAGCTCCTAATCTATTATGATTATCCTCTCCCGATTCAAATTACAAATTATAAATGCATAGAAAGTGGCCAACAATCCATACAAGAAATAAACCTAGGGTTTGAAAAGATAATAACAAGAAAATAATCAAGACATATATTAAGCATAATAATCAATCTATTACATAATCTCCTAGCCTAACCCCCAAACCAATAGGGGGTTTTAGCCTAACATGTTCACAAACAACATTCCAAAAATAAAGAGATACATAAATGAAAGAGAGAGTAAAGTGACAAATCCTATTTTAAGGTTGCTTTCTCCCTTCTCTCATTTTCAATGCTTCTTCAAAATGGTAGTTGAAAATAGTTTTTGAGGTTTTAGGGTTTAGTGTGTGGAGGATTGGGAGTGATGGAGTTGGTGTGTGTAATGAATGATATGAAAAGAGGGGGAAAATGGGTATTTAGGGGTTGTGAGTTGAGTGTTGTGAGTGTTGTAAACACTGTATATTTTTCTCCCTTGTTAAATAGATCTGCAGCAGCTCCGGAGACGTAGGCATAATTGGCCGAACTCCGTTATCAAATTTGTGTCTTTATTATTCCACATTTATTTCGCTCTCACATATCTGGTTAGAGGGAAATTGCACCTAATTTCCCAACAACTGGTATCAGAGCCACGTTGGTGGCAGATACTTTCTGATATATTTTTTCTTTCGCTATTACTATTCACGTGTTTGTCGGCGGTTCCAGTTTGTCGACAAAAAAGTGTTCTAAACACAGGTGGTTAGCTGAAAAAAAAATAAAAAACGATCCAAGAAGTCCAGATCGAGTGGGAGCGATGGCTGCAGATGAAGGAAAGGTGAAAATCGAGAAGTTCGGTGGTGCGGACTTTGGCTTCTGGAAAATGCAGATTGAAGATTATCTGTACCAGAAAAAGTTATATCAACCTCTCTCAGGAAAACAACCAGAGGGCATGAAGGATGAGGACTTGATCCTTCTCGACAGACAAGCCCTCGGAGTCATTCGACTAACGTTATCCCGTAATGTTGCCTTCAACATAGCAAAAGAAAAGACCACAGCCGGTCTTATGACGACTCTCTCCAATATGTATGAAAAACCATCGGCCTCAAATAAAGTCAACCTGATGAGGCGGTTATTCAACCTACGGATGGCGGAAGGTGCATCGGTGGCTCAACATCTCAATGAACTCAACACAATAACAACCCAATTGAGTTCTGTGGAGATTGAGTTTGATGATGAAGTTCGAGCTTTGATTCTCTTATCATCTCTACCAGATAGTTGGAATGCTATTGTTACAGCAGTTAGCAGTTCATCGGGAAACAACAAATTAAAGTTCAATGATGTTCGGGATCTGGTATTGAGTGAAGAAATTCGGCGGAGGGAATCGGGTGAATTGTCAACCTCTTCGGCTCTACACACCGAGTCTAGAAGAAGAACTTCAGAAAGAAATACAAATCGCAGTAGATCTGAATCTAGAAGAGGCAAATCTAGATCGAGAAAGAAAGATCTTAGCTGCTATAATTGTGGCAAGCCGGGTCACTTCAAGAAGGATTGTCGAGCACCAAAAAAGAATGGTGGTGCTCAAGAATCTGCCAACGTAGCCGAGGAAGCAGGTGATGCTATGGTTTTAAGCGTCAACAGCCCGATTGAATCATGGATTTTGGATTCAGGGGCATCATTCCATGCTACCCCATGCCGAGAAATCATGGAGAACTACGTCACTGGTGATTTCGGGAAGGTTCATCTAGCTGACGATGAAGCTTTAAAGATCGTGGGAAAAGGTAATATACGTTTGAAGCTACCAAATCAAACTATTTGGAAGCTGCAAAATGTAAGACACATTCCCGGTCTTAAAAGGAATTTGATCTCGGTGGGTCAACTTGATGGAGAAGGTTATTGTACAACCTTCTCAGATCATGAATGGAAGATTACCAAAGGAGCACTCATCATTGCTCGTGGCAAGATGAATGGTACTCTCTATGTAACCTCAAACTTAGAGAATATCATTGCAGTAGCAGACGCTGAAGGGGAATCCAGTTTGTGGCACCAACGGCTTGGCCATATGAGCAAGAAAGGGATGAAGACATTGCTGTCAAAAGGAAAGCTGCCGGGCTTTGTGAAGATTGCATCTTTGGCAAACAAAAGAAAGTTAGCTTTGCAAAGATTGGCAAGGAACCCAAGACGGAGAAGTTGGAATTGGTTCATACAGATGTATGGGGACCATCACCAGTTCCATCTCTTTCAGGCTCAGTGTATTACGTCACCTTCATTGATGATTCCACACTGAAGGTGTGGGTTTATTTTCTAAAGAAGAAATCAGAAGTCTTTGATACCTTCAGAAAATGGAAAGCGATAGTGGAAAGTGAAACTGGGTTGAAAGTCAAACGGTTGAGGTCAGATAATGGAGGAGAATACAGAGATAGCAGATTCAAAGAATTTTGTGCAGAAAGTGGAATTAAGATGGAGAAAACAATTCCCATGATGTCGCAGCAAAATGGCGTGGCAGAGCGCATGAACAGAACTCTGAATGAACGTGCCAGGAGCATGAAGATACATGTCGGCTTGCCCAATATGTTGTGGGCTGAAGCTGTCAACACTGCGGCCTACTTGATCAATCGTGGGCCATCAGTCCCGTTGGACGGGAGAATACCATAGGAAGTTTGGAGCAAAAAGGAGGTAAACCTTTCACATTTAAGAGTGTTTGGTTGTATTTCATACATACACATTGATTCTGCTCAAAGAAGTAAACTCGATGCAAAATCTAACAAATGTGTTTTTGTTGGATATGGCGGAGACGAGTTTGGCTACCGATTTTGGGACTATGAAAATCGGAAGATCATCCGGAGCAGGGACGTCATATTCAATGAGAATGTGATGTACAAAGACCGAATGACAGCAGAATCAAGAAGCCCAAACAATGATGCTGAAACAAAGGAGGAATTCGTTGAGTTTGAGGAGATTTCTGAAAAAGATATTCAGGTCAGTCCTGAAGCAGTCGATGGCGAACCAAACACGCCAGTACTAAGACGCTCCTCCAGAGTTCCCAAGCCAACCCAACGCTATTCGCCTTCTTTGCATTATCTGTTGCTAACTGATAGTGGAGAACCAGAGTGTTATGATGAAGCCATGCAAGTGGAGAATTCAGTCAAGTGGGAGTCTGCCATGAAAGATGAGATAGACTCACTCATGTCAAATCAGACATGGGAATTAGCTGAATTACCACCTGGTAAGAAAGCACTTCATAACAAGTGGGTTTTCAGGATCAAAGAAGAGCATGACGGGAGCAAACGCTACAAAGCGAGATTGGTTGTCAAAGGCTTTCAGCAGAAAGAAAGTGTTGACTACAACGAAATTTTCTCTCCAGTCGTGAAGCTGACTACAATCAGACTGGTGTTGAAAATTGTAGCTGCGGAGAATTTACATCTTGCGCAACTGGATGTAAAAATAGCTTTCCTTCATGGTGACTTGGAGGAGGAAATCTATATGAAGCAACCAAAAGGCTTTATAAAAGCAGACAAGAAAAGCCTGGTGTGCAGGTTGAAGAAGAGCTTGTACGGTTTAAAACAAGCTCCGAGGCAGTGGTACAAGAAATTTGATAGCTTTATGGGTGACATCGATTTCACTAGATGCCAAGCAGATCATTGTTGTTATATTAAGAAGTTTGACAATAGCTTCATTATCTTATTGTTATACGTAGATGACATGCTCATTGCAGGTTCAGACATGCAAGAGATTGATAATTTGAAGCATAAATTATCAAAGCAGTTCGCAATGAAAGATCTGGCTGCTGCGAAGCAAATTCTTGGCATGATGATCAAGAGGGACACAAAGTCGGGGACTTTGGTGTTGTCGCAGGCTGAGTACATCAACAAAGTACTCTCCAGGTTTAACATGCAAGATGTTAAACCAGTAAGTACACCTTTAGGTGTTCATTTCAGGCTTTCCAAGGAACAATCATCGAAGACGGAGGAAGAACGTGCACATATGGCTAAGGTGCCATATGCTTCAGCAATTGGAAGTCTGATGTATGCCATGGTTTGTACTAGACCAGATATTGCTCAAGCAGTGGGAGCAGTGAGCAGGTACATGAATAATCCAGGCAAGGTCCACTGGGAAGCAGTCAAATGGATCCTCAGATATCTACGGGGTACCACTAACAAAGCACTATGTTTCAAAGGTGGAGATACGACACTGTCAGGCTATGTGGATGCTGATTTAGCTGGAAATGTTGACGTTAGAAAGAGCACTACAGGGTATATCTATACTCTGGGTGGAACAGCAGTGAGTTGGGTTTCTCAACTGCAGAAGATAGTTGCTCTCTCCACAACAGAAGCAGAATATGTTGCTGTCACAGAAGCCAGCAAGGAAATGGTCTGACTACAAGGTTTCTTGGAGGAATTGGGCAAGAAACAACAAGACAATGTCTTGTATTGTGACAGTCAGAGTGTTATCCATCTAGCAAAAAATTCATCCTTCCATTCCAGAACGAAGCATATACAGTTGCGGTATCATTTTATCCGGTCACTTCTGGAAGATGGGATTTTGAAACTCGAGAAGATAAGTGGAGCTCAAAATCCAGCGGACATGCTAACGAAGACGGTAACCATTGATAAACTGAGGTTGTGTTCAACTTCAGTTGGTCTGCTTGAGTAATAAGACCGGAGGAGCTGCTGCATTGATCAAGGTATGAAGACAGATTGAAATCAGTCTTCAAGTGGGAGATTGTTAGTCAAACATCAGCCACAATTATTGAAGAAACACAATGTAAAGATTGTGTTGGCTGCTAGCTACTATTGAGAAGTGAAAGGCTAGGTAAAGAAAAATTGCAACTTAGCCCATAATAGTTGAAAAGGCAAAAAGTAGTTGTATACTTCTTCCACGACATTTAATGTTGTTGTCTCCCTCTCATGCCTATAAATATGTACTCCCTCCGTCCCAAAGGAAATGTCCTCCTTCTTTTGGGCACGGTTATTAAGGATGCATAATATGCCTAATCTAGTAGAAACTGAAATGATGCATAATCTGTCATTGAATCTTATATGCTGCCTAATCTAGTAGAAACTGAAATTTTCTTAATATTCTACTAGATTAGGCAGATTATGCATCCTTAATAACCGTGCCCAAAAGAAGGAGGACATTTCCTTTGGGACGGAGGGAGTAACATTCATCAGCTTTGTGTAGAGAGAGCAAGAGTGAGTTCAAAAAGGAAATCTCAAATACGAGAGTTTGAGGGTTTGAGACAAAAGCTTAGTTAGAAGCTTTTGGTGTGAGAAAATTAGATAGTAATTTTTCTTGGGGTATAACGGGTTGTGAGTTGAGTGTTGTGAGTGTTGTAAACACTGTATATTTTTATCCCTTGTTAAATAGATCTGCAGCAGCTCCGGAGACGTAGGCATAATTGGCCGAACTCCATTATCAAATTTGTGTCTTTATTATTCCGCATTTATTTCGCTCTCACATATCTGGTTAGAGGGAAATTGCACCTAATTTCCCAACATCTACATGGGCTGAGATGAAGAAGGTGTTCCTGGAACATTTCTTTCCTCCAACTAAGACTTATGCATTGAAGAAGGAGATTAGTGGAGCCAAACAAGAGTACGACGAGTCGTTGAGTGCATACTGGACAAGATTCAAGAGATTGGTGGATAGTTGCCCAAATCATAAATTTTCTGATGGAGATTTGCTGCAATATTTCTACCAAGGAATGACCTTTAACACTAAAAATCTTGTGAATTCATCAAGTGGAGGGGGATTTTCTCACAACACAATGAGCGAAGCTAAGAAACTGATTTAACACTTGGTGGAGGCGATGAGAGAATACGATGAGTCAAACATTCGTTTGCTCAAGAAAGTTGCACAAACAAGTTCCTCTAACTTTGAGGACAAGTTTGAAGAAAGAATGGGGAGGATGGAAAGAATGTTGAGTAATGTAGTAGAGAAGGTGAAAAAGGTGGCAAGTGCTGGACAACCGGAGAAACCATGTGGAGCATGTGGTAATTTTGGCCACACGAGCTTGCAATGCAATGGGAACGATGAAGATCTTCATTCTCAAGTAAACTCTTCCCATAACTTTTATAAATGCAATTATCCACTACCCAAACAAGATCCTTACTCAAGCACATATAATCCTAGGTAGAGAGATCACCCTAATCTCCGTTGGAGAGATCCGGCACAGAAGTAGCCTCAACAAGTGCAGCCACAACATCAGTAAAATTATTGTCTGCCACTTTAAAGAACGGTTCAGCAAGTACCACAACCTCATCAACATGCTCAAGAAAAATAAGGCAAATCTCTTGAGGAGATGATGGTTGAATTGATTGGTTCTCAACAATTCTTGCAGAACAACGTGCAGTAGCTTCAACAATCTCATGCAGAGCAAAAGGTGTGCATCGATGGTTTGGCTCGTCAAATCTCTCAGCTCTCAACGTCGATGAATGAGATCACGGAAAATCAAGGCCGATTGCCATCACAAGTTCAAGTTAACCCAAAGGATAATGTTAATAAAATTACTTTGAGGGGTGGCAAGGAGTTAAGTGAGCCTACAATTCAGAATTCAAGAAATTGTTCGAGCAAGGTTTCTGGAGCAGAATCCGATCTGCAAAAATTTGAAAAGTCTGGAGACGAATCAGATTCTACTGGTCAGGATGCAAATCGATCATGTTTGGACAAACAGAACAGTGATCCGACAGCTGTGCAGAAGGAAAAAGAAGCATAGAAAGAACTTGTTGAGGATGAGCATACCAAGGTTCATACACCTTTGAGCCTACATGATCCTAAAATTGAGATACCTGCTTCTTTTCCCAAAAGACTAGCAAGGAAGAAACCGGAAGAAGAGCTCCTCGATTTCATGAAAATATTTGGAAAGTTGGAGATTAATCTTCCATTCCTTCAAGAACTCAAATTTCCTCCACTGAGCAAGTTCCTGAAAGACTTTATTGCTGGTAAGTCTAAAGAATCTAGAAAAATCGTGATGGGCGAGAATGTGTCAGCCGTGATACAAAAGGAATTACCGCCCAAATGCAAGGATCCAGGTATGTTTTCTTTGCCATGTTTCATTGGTGATACAAAGATCGAGCATGCTATGTGTGACTTAGGAGCTTCTATTAATGTCATGCCTTTAGCTGTTTGCGATAGCTTGATTGGTGTGGAGTTGGTGGATACTAGAGTCGTAATTCAGCTAGTCGATAGGTCATGTGTTCATTCTGAAGGGTTGTTGGAAAATGTTCTTTTGAGAGTGCATAATTTCGTTTATCCCGCTGACTTTTATGTGGTGAGGATGAGTGGCATGCAATCCAAAGGGTCATCAGGTGTTCTTTTAAGTTGTCCTTTCTTACTAACTGCTGAGTCGATCATAGATGTTTGTAATGGCACTATTTCTTTGGTTATCATGGAGAAAAATATACTTTTAGTACTGATGATGCCATGAAAACTCCTAATGATGCTGAAAATGCTTATGCCATTAATGTGATTGACCCTCTTGTCCAAGAATTTCTTGAGACTGAATTCATGCAGGATAAGTTGGAACTGACTCTTACGAAAGGCTGGATATATTTTGATGCTCAAGAGATGAATGATGAAGAGATCAAAGAAGCTATCATGTCTCTTTATGCCCAATCGGAAATTGCAAGTTCTAGAAGCAAGTTATGTTTGCTCAAACAGACGTCTTATGACAGACCGTTACAATCTGAGAAGAAACCGCCAGTGCTGGAACTTAAGCCCCTACCTGCGAATTTGAAGTATGTTTTTCTAGGGGAGGGTGACACTCTTTCTGTCAGTATTAGCAATGAGTTGACCAGGAGCAAAGAAGAGCAACTAATTGCTTTACTGAAGAAGCAAAAGAAGGCCATAGGGTGGACATTAGCTGATATCACTAGAATAAGTCCTGATGTGTGCCAGCATTACATTTTGTTGGAGCCTGATGCTAAGCCTGTTCGAGATCCTCAGCAGAAACTGAATCCAAACATGAGGGAAATAGTTCTTAAGGAAGTACTAAAGCTCCTCGCTTTGGGAATCATATATCTGATCTCTGACAACAAATAGGTGAGCCCAATTCATATGGTACTGAAGAAATCAGGTCTGCAAGTGGTTGAGAATGAGCGGAATGAGTTGGTGCCAACGCGTCTTGTCACTGGATGGTTCATGTGCATTGATTACTGAAAGCTAAATGTAGCCACTCGCAAGGATCATTTTCCTTTACCGTTTATTGATCAGATGTTGGAGCGTCTAGCTGGACAAGCATATTTCTGCTTCTTAGATGGTTATAGTGGTTATTTTCATATTCATGTAAACAAAGAAGATCAAGAGAAGACTACCTTTACATGTCCCTTTAGCACGTATGTATGTAGCAAGATGCCGTTTGGATTATGTAATGCACCTGGCACTTTTCAACGATGCATGATGAGCATCTTCACCGACTTGATCGAGAAATGCATAGAAATCTTCATGGATGATTTTACAGTATATGGAGAATAGTTCAAAGGTTGTCTTAACAGCTTGGATAGAGTTTTGACTCATTGTGTGGATAAGAATCTGATATTGAATTACGAGAAGTGTCATTTTATGGTCAAGGAAGAAATTGTCCTAGGCCATGTTGTTTCGGGAAAATGAATTCAAGTTGATACAGCCAAGGTGGATCTGATTGCAAAGTTGCCTTACTCTACAAATGTGAAGGAAGTCAGGGGTTTTCTCGGACACGCCGGATTTTACAGACGGTTCATCAAAGATTTCGTGAAGATCGCGCAACCTTTGACTCGGCTCCTGCAGAATGATGTTCTGTTTGCCCTAATGGATGACTGTAAACAGGCTTTTGATTTGTTGAAAACTAAGCTGACCACGTCTCCCATTATCCAACCACCCAACTGGAAGCTTCTAGTCGAGCTTATGTATAACGCCAGCTACTATGTGGTGGGAGCTGTTCTTGATCAGAAGTTGGGAAAAGAGAGCCACGTGATATATTATACTTCGAAAACATTGAATCTAGCTCAATGCAATTATGCCACCACCGAGAAGGAAATGTTGGCTATTATTTTTTCTTTTGAAAGCAAAGATAATTGTCTACACGGACCATTCGGCGTTGAAATATTTGTTATCAAAGAAAGAGTCGAAATCACGCTTGATTAGGTGGATTCTTTTGTTGCAAGAATTCGATTGGGAGATTATAGACAAGAAAGGAGCAGAGAATAATGTTGCTGATCACCTCAGTCGTTTGGTTCAAGATCATGATGACGTTGTTCCTATCAACGAAGATTTTCCAGATGAGCATCTATATGCTGTCACAGGAACTGCACGACCACCTGTTTGCCCAAACAGAGCCTACCTTCCGAGTCAAAATGTGCTACAATCGACAAGTTTGACTCTGACCCCTGGTTTGCTGATATCGTCAACTATTTGTCAACTGGAAAGTGCCCATCCTAAATCACAAAGGCACAAAGGCTGAAGCTTAAGAGTGATTGCAAGTATTACTTTTGGGATGAACCTTATTTGTGGAAGGTGGGAGCGGATCAAATCATTCGACGATGCATTCCTGAAGCAGAACAAGGTGAGATACTTTTGCATTGCCATTCTTTAGCCTGCCGTGGACATTTTGGTCCGAAGCGTACAGCCCAGAAAGTGTTGGATTCAAGTTTTTTCTGGACTACATTGAATAAAGATGAATATATTTTTTGTAAGAGTTGTGAGCGATGCCAATTAACTGGAAATATTTCCAAAAGAGATGAGATACCTCAAGTTCCAATGATATTCTGTGAAGTATTCGATGTGTGGGGAATGGATTTTATGGGGTCGTTTCCTAGCTCGTTTGGCAATCTCTACATTCTGCTAGCCGTCGATTATGTATCGAAGTGGGTAGAAGTAAAGGCCACGCGAACGAATGATTCTAAGGTGGTCGCTGCGTTCTTGAAGTCCCATATATTTACTAGGTATGGAGTGCCGCAAGATGTAATAAGTGATCAGAGAACTCATTTTTGCAACCGAACCACTGAAGCATTAACGAGGTGATATGGTGTTCATCATAGGCTGGCCACACCTTATCATCCCCAGACGAATGGTCAAGCTAAGGTTTCGAATCGAGAGATTAAGCAAATCTTGGAGAAAATTATGAACCCTTCAAGGAAGGATTGGAGTTTAAGGTTAGACGACAAGCTATGGGCAAACCGAACAGCCTATAAAACTCCTATCGGCATGTCACCTTATCTATTGATTTTTGGAAAGATGTGTCACTTGCTGGTTGAATTAAAGCACAAGGCTTACTGGGCGATGAAGCAAATGAATATGGAATTGCTCAAGTATGAGGAGGAAAGGAAGTATCAACTTCAAGAATTGGAGGAGCTTCGTCTCAAAGCTTATGATGCTGCCGCGTGGTACAAGGATCGAACAAAAATGTGGCACGACAAGAATCTGATAGGGAAGACATTTACAGTCGGCCAAAAGGTACTCTTGTTTCAATCAAAGCTGCGTTTGATGCCTGGAAAGTTGAAGACGAAGTGGATTGGTCCATTTGAAATACAGTCTGTTTACCCAAACGGGGCGTTTGAAATTCAAAGTTTGGACACGATGAAGACATTTACCGTCAATGGACACCGATTGAAGCCGCATTATGATGCGTCCCTCATGGTGATAGTGGAAACCATTTCGCTGTTACCTTCAACAAGCTCTTGATCATATTGGAAAGTCTAGCAGACGACATTAAATAACGACGCTTATCGGGAGGCAACCCGAGTTTTTTTTTTCCTTTGCTTTCTTTTTTGGTTTATGATTTTTTATTTTTCATTCATTTAGTTTCTGTTATATACAAATATATATATATGGAGGAGGGCTACGGTATAAACACTTCTTAACGTACAAATTATAAACTAATTAAAATGTATGAATTTTATGTAGAACAATTATGAATTATCTGTGTAAATGTCTGAATTAAGGGGAAATTTTTTTCGCTACCTTTGGGATTCAAACTCAGGACCATGAATTCATCCAACAAGGTGATGAATCAACCGTAGATCTTGATGATCTAAGGGCTGAAAATGGTTCATATTTTATACTTTAAGAAGTGTTTTTATTTTAGCTCACCCCTATATATATATACTGTATATATATAATCGTGGGTGGCTAATTGGGTGATTCTTTTTAGGTGTTGGGGTATTTTTGCATCATCTGCAAGGTTGGGGATTGAACTGCAAGTTTTGATTTTAAGTTTAGGGGTCATTTTGTAGGACTTGAAAAATTGGGAGTTCAATTGCATTTGTGAGCCTCCATGGCCCCAAGACGACGCAAGGCCCCTGCTGCCAAACGCCGAAAGACCGCTGAGGAGCCCACCGATGCTCCTCAGTCAGAGGCACCGGCTTCTGCGGTTCCAACCACCGGCGACGAGGGTTCTCCGCCGTGTTCTCTTTCACCCACAAAGAGCAGAATTGTTAGCAAAAGAATCAGTTGTGAAGTTAACAAAGCAACCCTCATTTGGAATCTCTCCTTCCAATTTGTTATAAGAAACGTTAAAGAACTCAAGAAACTCGAGGCCTTCTAGAAGTAAAGTGCATTCAAACTAGTAAAGGCCTTCTAGATCTAGAGACTTAGGTATTGATCGAGAAAGATTGTTGTTATATAAGTAAAGTGCATTCAAACTAGTAATATTTCCCAAGGATTCGGAGATAGATCCTTCAAATTTGTTATCAAACAACAACATAATGGTTAGTAATTGGCAACGGCTGATTGAAGTTGGAATATTACCTGCAAACTGATTAGACGAGAGGTGTAAATAGTCAAGTGATTTCAAATTTCCAATCTGAGGTGAAATTTGACCACTCAAATAGTTGGACTGCAACTCAAGATACACCAAATCAACAAGACTCCAGAAGCTCAAAGGTATTGTCGAATTCAGCTTGTTCAAAGCAAGGGAGACACTTGTTAAGGATTGAAGCTCACCCAAACATTCAAGAATGGGATCCGTGAACGAATTTGCACTCAAGTTCAACTCCCTCAAATTACGCAGCTGACAAAGATCAGAAGAGATATGCCCCTCCAATTGATTGCTACCAAGATACAATTTTTGGAGCTGCGTCAAATTCCAAATAGTTGTTGGGATGAATCCTGTGAACTGATTTCCCGATAACTGCAAATACAGCAAACTGCTCAAGTTTCCGATCCCAGAAGGAATACCGCCTCTGAAGTCGCAATATGATGCCGTGATAATTTGAAGCGATTTTGAGAAATTCCCAATTGAAGATGGGAGAATTCCTGCCATTAGAGGATTGTACGACATTTCTATGGACAATAAAGACGGGCAGTTTGTTAGAGATGACATAAATTCTGCTCCTGTGAAATTATTTTCCCAGAGGCGAAGGTGTTCCAAGTAGCGTAAATTGCTCAAGACGGGCACAGAGCCGGTGAATGAGTTTCTGTTCAATTCCAAGAGAGTGAGCATAGAAGCATTGTTGATGGAGCTTGGAATTTTCCCGTTGAGTCTATTGTAGTATAAAGCGAGGTGCTGGAGTTTGGGAAGTGAAAGCCCCATATCTGGAGGAAGACTTCCAGAGAAGAGATTATGTTGAAGAAATAATCTTCTCAGTAGAAGATGGAATGGAGCCGTTTAAGTAATCATTGAAGGGTGCTAGAAATTCCTCGAGATTTGTCAATTTACCTAGCTCTTCTGGTAATTCACCTGCCGTTGGAACACATTTGAATTTTAGTTTGACAAATTAAATTATCCAACTGATTATTTGCTAGCAATATATAGAAAACAATTCAGATTAATTTTTACAAACCATCATTCCCTATATATATATATATATATATATAGGGGGGCGCTCCAATGAGACCCCCTAATTTTAGTGAGATCTAGGGCACGATCTGATGCGTTTATTTTATCAATCCTATGGCTGATATTGTACCTGGAGGGTGATTTTTTTTCGCAGGGTTCGAATCCTGGAGGGAGCAGAATATTTTAATTAAATTTCGTTATTCATCAGTATATACTGCATTGTTCATCAGTATATACGGCCATGTTCATTAGTATATATGTCTTATTCATTACGAATTTTTTAAATTTTATTTTTCATCAGTATATACATCTTGTTCATTAGGTATACGTTTTGTTCATTAGTATTATATGTCTTATTCATTGTACTCATGTTACACGAAAAATAGGGGGTCTCACTGGAGCGCGCCCCTATATATATATATATATATATATATATATATATATATATATATATATATATATATAGTGAGAGGTTCAAATAAGAACCACTAAATAAAATAAGAACGGAGAATCATTTTAAGTCATTCGATCATCAAGATCTACGGTAGATGCATTATCTTGCTGGATGAATGCAGAACCTGTGTTCGAATCCTGAAGGGAGCAAATAATTTATTTTTTTCGAATGCAGTAAATTTGATAGCGGATGTATTAATTTGTATAACATATGCAGTAATTTCAATAGTTCTCATGTTCTCACGAAAATTATGGTTCTCACTGGAACTGCACCGTATAGGTTAGGTTCCATGGGAAATTTAAATATTTTGCGAAATTTAGAATCGTTAAACAGATTTGGTTAATTTTGGGTTCGAATTCTAGAATGACGAGATTTTCAACATATATATTAATCTATTCAACAAACTACTATCAATTTGTTCATCAAAGTTATTGATTTATTCAACATTTTTCAAATTTGCAAAATATATATAGAAAGGAATAAATTAATTCAGAATAACTATAGATCGTAGGATCAATCAATATAAATGACCGAAATTGCTTCTGCACTCTCTTGAATAAGTCAATAATGTTTTGATGAATAAGTCAATATTTTTTTTTATCAAAAAGTATTTTAGTATGGGTTCGAATCCTGGAGGTGCGAGATTTTCACCATATTGATTTATTCATTATTTTCAATTCTCAACACATTTAGCATTCTCAATAACAATAAATAGGAGATGAAGACGTAAATGCAATGTTGTTTGAAAACAGGAAATAAATAATTCAAGAAAATATAAATCTAAAAACAAAGTGCAAGTGTAATTTTGTTCCAAAACATGGAATAAAATGTTCAACAAAATATAAATACATAAAATGTTCAAGATTCTTAAGTTATAATTATATGATTCTTACTAAGAATCTTGAATTCTTACTAGGAATCTTATATTAGTGATGAGTGATGAGTGAATCACTAATCAAACTAACATTTTTAAGTCATAATTATAAGATTCTTACTAAGAATCTTGAATTCTTACTAAGAATATTAGATTAGTGATGAGTGATGAGTGAATCACTAATCAAACTAATATTCTTAAGTTATAATTATAAGCTTAATTCTTACTAAGAATTTTGAATTCTTACTAGAAATCTTATATTAGTGATGAGTGATTAGTGAATCACTAATCAAACTAACATTCTTAAGTTATAATTATAAGATTCTTAGGAGGAATCTTATATTCGTGATGAGTGATGAGTGAATCACTAATCAAACTAACATTCTTAAGTTATAATTATAAGATTCTACATAAGATTCTTGATTCCAAACAAGATTAGTAAAGAGTCTTGTTAAGATTCTTCAATTGAAGAGTGGTTGGTTTGGATTGTACTTAAGATTGTTGATTCCAAACTACATTAGTAAATAATTTTGTTAAGATTCTTCAATTGATTAGTGAAGAAAACCAATGGAAAACGATAAAAATAAGAAAAACAAAATGAACAAAAGGGAAAAAAAAAATAGCGGCGGCAAGGACGCTGCCGGTAAATCTTTTAAGTATATAAATTAATTAATATTAATAATTACCGGCGGCAACCACCGCCGGTGATTAGCGGCGGCGTTACCACCGCCAATAATTGTGTCCGGATGGCGGTGGTTCTATTGTCGGACGTCACCGGTGGTCTCCGCCGCCGGTGATTAGTGGCGGCCACTTGCTGCCGATAAATAGCGGCGGCATAGCCGCCGATAATTTATTTACATATATAAATTCATTCATATTAGGGATACTGGCAGCGCCGCCGGTAACCCGCCGCTATTTTGAAAAACACGGGTCGTCTCAGTCGCCATTGGTGGGCTGCCGGTAATTCCGCTTTTTTTTGTAGTGTTGAGTGACGGTGTTTGATGATCTTTAGTGTATGTCTTTTGAAGTTATAAATTAGCAATTAATCAGGACGATAATTATGACTCGTAATATACTGTTTTAGTCGTTCGAGAGAAGGCTATGACTAATTTCGAGATCGCCCTAGATAAATAGGTCATTCATGAGTTAATTAATTTAGATTGAAATCCAATTACTATCAGTTGATGTTTAGTCCTTGGATCACTTCTTAAGTTTCATATTCACATTTGCTTTTATTACTTCACTCATAAATTTGGTATTTATAGTTACTAAGGAGAAAACTTCTAAAAATATACTGATATATTACGTACACATTTATATAATAATAATTGATTAACCAATTAAGATGTGATCAGTGCTTTAGTGATTAATGATTATATTGTAGAAACCTACAATTTTTAGGGGCGACAATAAAATGCAAACATTAGCTCTAAAGTTTCTAAGAGCATCCGCATTGGGGTTACATGATAGCCTACATGATAGCTTACTTGATGGGGGGACCACATTGAGTAAATAGGCCGCATTGGATTACATGATAGCCTACATGATTTTTTTAGTTTTGATTTTTATGCTTTTTATTTTAATTTTAATTGCTCAAATTTAAATAACATAATTTAATTCAAATTTAAATTGAATTAAATTAAAATTTCTAAAAATTACTCCTTACAAACGGTCAAAAATTACAAACAACAAAAAAAAATTACAAACGGTCAAAAATGACCGAAAATCGAGACATCAAACTTAAAAACAAATTTCAAATTTTAATTTTTTTTTTATTTCAAAGGAGCATCGGGTATACACGATGCATCGGGTAACCCACGAATAAAGGGGACCTGCAACACCTTACATGATCTCCCCTCTACTCGAGTAGAGGGGATCGTGTAAGGCGATATTGATGCTCTAATAAATGATAAGTTAAAGCTCAGCCACACGAAAAATGCAAATAATGTGTTCAAAAAAAAAAAAATCGTTGAAAACATATACCTTCTAGTTGATTAGAACTTAATCCTAAAACCCCGAGGGATGTGAGATTTCCAACTTCCTTTGGCATTGGACCTGCATTATTCAGCCAGATCACTTTAGGTTTACACATACTGAAACTATCCGAGTAAAGAAAAAAATATTTCTCCATAACAAATTATAACGTTCTGCAAAGTTTGAGATTTCTAATAAGCAGAAAAATTAAAAACTACTTTTTAAAAAGACTAGCATTCAGGTAATAAACTATTATCTGTAGATAGAAAAAATTTGGTTCTATAGGATCATTTAACAATTCTAGCTAGTAATATAAAAGCCCAGATTATAAAATAATAATAGAAATATATACATAGGTTAAGGTAGAAGCTAGAGAAGATCCATACCTGTTAAACGGTTAAGCGACAGAGACAAAACAGTAAGCATGTTCAATTTCCCAATTTCACTTGGTATACTGCCACTGAAATTATTGCCGATTAACCATAGCTGTTCCAGCTCTCTACAGTTACCAATATTTGGTGGAATTCTCCCAAATAGCAGATTACTTCCGAGGACTAATCTTTTGAGTTTTGGGTTTGCATTACTGCATATATCATTAGGGAGCTCACCATATAGGCTATTATTTCTAAAATTTATTTCTACCATAGAAGAAATGTTGAAGATGCCATAAGGTATAGAGCCCGTAAGCAGATTATCCTCCAAGTTCAAAGTTTTCAGCAAAGAAAAATTGGCAATCTCTTTTGGAAGATCTCCATCGAGAAAATTGTTTCCGAAATCCAACGTTTGTAGGGTTGAAACATTGAAGAAAGAAAGAGGGATTTTTCCGAAGAAGGTGTTATTATTGAGATGTGTTGGAATAAATGGCTTAATTAGTCCATAATTACTTTGTAATTAATGGAATTAAATGGCATATTTGGAATCTACATTTTGAGTAGATTAATTTGGTATATTTACTTGTTCAAATCTATTAAGAATTGAATGAGTAATTAAATGCCAAAAGATAGCCATTGAAAATGGAAATGTGGAGTGTCATCCCACATTGGAAAAATAAGGAAGTTGAAAGCTATTTATAAAGTGCTCTCCACCATAAAGAAACAATCAAGTGTGCTTCTCTATGGTGGACCATATGGTGCACCCAAGTGGATTTTGACTTAGCCTTTTAAGGCTAAAACTCAAATTCCTACGAGGCACCTTCCGAGGCTGAGCACGTGCACGTCGCAATGGGCGCTTTGTAGGCGCACTTCGCTCGTTCGCGTCGTCGCGAGGAGCTTCGAGGAGCCTTTAGTTTTGACAAACTAAACGGTGGCTCGTGTGACGTGGCAGTGACGTGGAACATGTGGCGGTTGGATCAGACTGGTGAGGTGGGGGTGGTTGGCTCGCACCCCTTTGACCGAACCAGTGCGATGGTTCGGACCATTGGTTGGTTCGAACAGCCACCTCCTGGCAGACACCTCTTCATCGCACCCTTCCTTCTCCTATAAATACAGCCCTGCAAAATGAGATTAGACACCAAAATTATTCAGATAATTAATTTTACTCATTCTCTCTTCTAGTTCATACTCAAGTCCCGAGTATTCTGTAGTTCGCTGGAAGTTCGAGTTCCTAGTACAAGGTCTCGTACTCATTCAAACCGTTGTATCTTGGGGACATTTGCCATCGAACCGTGTGTACTGTGCGGGGCAATTTTGTCTTACGGAGAAAGAGTCCAACTCTTGCCTCGGTTCCTACATTCACGTCGTTATTCTGTCCGCATTTCTACACCCTTCAATAACAAGATGGACATGTTGAAGTTGGGATAGGGATTCGAGCCACGACGGAATTTCTCCGGTGAAGTTGTTGAAGCCCGCGTTTATCAACTTTAAACGCCGGAGAAATTGTTGGAGTTAATGTCCAATGATCGGAGAAACGTTAGGTTTCCGAGATGTGGAGAGAGGTTTCCCCGGAGCGCGAAGCCGGAGACATTTAGGGCGGTGACCCTTCGGTGTGTGGGGCCGCAGGAGACGCCGGCCCACTCACAGATGGAGGTGTTGGTGGACCAGTTGTTGATCAACATGGAATTGGGGTCTGAAACAATGCTGCTTTTGAAGGAAACAAGGGATTGTTTATCAGTGGAGTAATTCAAAATTATCTTGGTTGAGCTGAGTGTAAGGCAGTTTAGAATGAAAAGTGCAACGGAAAAGGAAAACAAACGAGTCTCCATTCAAATGATATGTTTGAGTGAATTAATTATTCTCTATGTTTAATGAATTCTCGGTTATTTGTGTACTATATTTTATAGGGTTGAGTTCAGAGACGGATCCACGTTGATTGGTATGGGCATGTGCCCCCACAATTTTTTTTTTAGTTATATATGCATATTTATACAAGTATCTAATTCTAATTCCAAACTAACACCCGGTGCCCCCACTTTTTAATTTTGATTTTATCAATTTAATACAACCCGCATGGAGGGGTTGATTATGTGGCAAGCACGTCATTTTCACGGCTTCAGATAGGATGTCCTGCGTTTGGTTCATGCGGGAAAGTTCGAAAATTCGATAATTGGCCGAGAAATGTCCTGCGAGTGCAAATTAATTAGTGTCTTATTTTTACTAGTCCGAAAGTTATTGTCCTAATTTCTAAATCAACCTAACTTATTGTCCTAAAAAACCCTCTGACTCGTCATTATAATATCTTATTGTAAATGCTACAAATATACTTATCATCATAACTAAATTTTATAGTAGCTAGGTGAAGTTTTAATTGAGTTTGTTAAAATTTCAATTCATAAAGTTTTTCTCTATCACTACAAAATAGATTTGCGATTGAAGGCTGAATTGACGACGGAAATGGATTCGTAGCTAAAATATGACAATGGCGGCTAACCGATAGATTAACGACGGAATAAATCGTTAATTAATATTTCGATTTAAAATTAACTTTATTTTTATTATTTTCGTCGTTAATCCGTTGTTAATTAATATTTTAATTTAAAATTAATTTTATTTATATTGTTTTCATCGTCAATCCATCGTTAATTAATATTTTAAATTAGAATCAATTTATTTTTATTATTTTCATCGTTAATCCATCGTTAATTAATATTTTAATTTAGAATTTATTTTATTTTAATTATTTCTATCGTTACTTAACACTCTCTCCGTCTTATAATAAGTGTCCTAGTTTGTTTCGACACGGAAATTTAGGTAGTATGATTAAAAAGTAAAAAAATAAAAAGTGGTGGAGCTCACTTTTATTTTGTGAGAGGAATAGAATTAAAGTGAAGATAATTAAAATGTAAAAATATAAAAGGTGGTGGAGCTCACTTTCTTATTTTAGAACTAGGACACTTGTTATGGAACATCTCAAAAAGAAAACTAGGACATCTATTATGGCACAGAGGGAGTATTTTTTATATTTTTTTCATTTTAAAATTATTTTTATATTTATTCTTAATTTAGAAACGATAATTTTTTTTATTATTTTCGTTGTTAATTACTATATTTATATTTTTTATTTTGAAAATACTTTTTATTTTCTCTTTAATTTGAAAATAAATTTAATTTTATTTTTGTATATTCGTTAATTCGTCGTTAAATAATAATTTAATTTAAATTTAATTTTATTTGGTATTTTTTATGTTTTTTTTCTTATTTTAAAGTCAATGATAATTTTTTAATAAGTTAAAAAAAATTCTTATTTGTTCTTTTTTTCTTATTTTTGTAGTTTCTTTTTTTTAATTTAAAAATAATTTTTTTCTGTTTTTGTAATTTTAATAATATTAATTTTTTTTATTATTTTAAAAATCGATCATTATTAAAAATTAACAAGTCTTAGTTATACATATCGACATATTTTAAGGGTATGCATAAATGAAATTGTATATTTAAAGTGAATTTAAATGAATTGATATGTGCTATTATAACTATAATTTGCCTCTTTTGCACAGATGACTACTCGAAATAAAACTTCAAAGTTGATCGGTCTTGACCTACAGCGCTAGTAACATGGGTGGTCTACTGAGAAGTATACCAAAGTGTATACAATTGAGCATTAAATACGTTAAAAAATTGAAAAAAAAACTTTCAATTGAAATTAATAAAAGAAAAAATAAAAATAAATTTAAAAATAAAAACTAAAAAAATGTTAAATTTAATGTAACGACAAAAATTTTCGTCGTTAAATTGAACACTGAAAATTGTCGTCGTTAATTAAGTTTGGCACAAAAAGATTAATGACGGAACAAATCCGTCGTTAACTATAATTAAGATGAAAAATAGCTTTTTAGTGACAATTTCCATCATTAATTGTAATTTTTTTCTATTTAATATGTGGACCTATAATTCTATTTTTTTTCTCGATTAATTAATCGATGTTCTAGCTAGGCGTTAAAAGTGGAAGATGGAAGCGTCACAAATTTAAGATGTAGGCCAATGTATAGGCGGATGCACATTAGCACTGATGGGGGAACGTGCCCCCACAAATTTGTTTATTTATTTTTATTATATATATATATATATATTTAATTAATTAAAGTATATATTAATATATTTAGTTTGAAAGTGTATTTTCTGCAATGAATATCATAAAGAATTGTCTGTGCAGTCGGATTTTAGTTTGAAAGGGTATAATCTGTAATGAATATAATAAGGAATTATCTACGCGGTCGGATGAGAGATAAATGAATGAATGATAATTCGATTATATATATTGAGATAAAAAAAATTTATATTCGATCATGAAAATATTTCAGTCAATGAAACTTGAATTATTAAGTAATACTCATGGACGAAGGGAGTAAATTTTTAAACGTATTTTGTATTTATAATATACTTATATTTTGTGCCCCACAATAAAAAATTTCTAGATCCGTCACTGAGCCAATGCCAATGAATTAGACAAATTTTAAGTCATCATCCCGGCCCCTTTCAAGGAGAATTTTCTTCTCCATAATTAAAATTTACGTATTAAAAGTAAATGCATGGATGAACACTAGTGACTTAATTAACGTGGTTTGGAGGCAATTGGAAACGTGTGATTTGTCATTTCCAATTCCAGGCATGGATTTACAGGAATATAGATTTCTCCATAGCATTATTTATTTATTTGACATATATGGTTAATTTGCATATTATTGTTTTTTTTTATTACTACTACTAGCTTTGTAATATATTTGTCCAGTCCAGTATGATTTGCAGGATATTGCATAAAATTAAAATGTATTATAGTATTATAATTATGCTTAATTTTATTTCAAAAAATTATACATGCACTAACTCTGAATTTATCAATCTTAATAATGAATTACCAAAATTTAAAAGTGAATCAAATGACAAAATATGATTATTAAATGAATGAAAAAGATCCTAGTTAATAGTTATAAAACTACAACATGTAAAATTGAAAATGAAGAAAAATAGTTCAAAGAAAAAAAATGAAAAAGTGGAACAAAAAGTTGGAGGCCATGCAACTCACCAGGCAAGTATAGCTATTGTGGTATACTGGTATTGGTCAATCTTGAATTTGGACATGCAAGTATAGTTTCGGATTCGGACCCCAAACACACTCATCCACAAATTTATTCTTGGATTTTCATTGGAAATGTATAGAATACTTCCAATCAGATTAGTTTCGGACCCCAAACACACTCATCCACAAATTTATTCTTGGATTTTCATTGGAAATGTATAGAATACTTCCAATCAGATTTTTCATATATGATGAGATCTTATATTGATTTATAATTATTAATTTAATATATTTTATGATTGATATTTATTTGAAGGGGAAAAAAATTATAGAGGAGCTCTCCTATACAATTGATTGTATGATACAATCGGAGTCATCCAAAACCAATATCCTTACCCACCTGGAGGTTCTGGACTATCCAAATCCAAATACATACAGTAAATGATCAGAATAATTTTGTGAAAATTATATCGGTTCGAATTTTGAGGGGAACAAATTTTTTACTAATCACGATATATTGATTTATTCATTAGTCTCACATCTCACGAAAAATAAGAATCTCACTAGAACCTAACCTTACATATATATATGATGAAATTGAGTTTTATTATGAAAAGGAAAAAGAAAAAACCCTTGAAGGCACAAGAAAGCAAACTGAGGGCCCGAGACTCGAAAAGAGCTCGTAAAACAAAAACGACAACGCGTAGGACAACTTAAGTCAAAAGACAACACTTGGCAACAAAATCAATAAGGAAAATCCATGTTGGTATGAAAGTCGTCCAACTCCATTTCATCCGACCAACGGCCGTGCGTGATATTGTTCATAGCACGCATAGCACTATTGTTGCTATGATCAACCACAAAGTCCCTTGGCTTATATCCCAGTTCCTCCGCATTTCTGAGACGACCTTTTATGCTATCTACCGGATTCAGTGGCACGCGCGAACGTTCCATACCCTTTTTAGGACGACCCGGTCCACGCTTAGGCGGCACTTGCTCAACGAGCAATTGCATCCCTTGACTAACCTGCGCCTCGAGCCTGCTAATACGATTAGCAATATCCTCTTGATCCGGAGTGATCCCCTGAGACTCCGCCCTATCCTTCAAATCAGGAGTAGGGTCCTTCTCCCGTTGTGTATTCATGGCAGCTGCTTTCTGAACCTTTAACTCATCAGCGAGTTTAAGCTGTGCCTGTGCTGGACAACCCCCGTCTGTCACCTCTGCAGCGTTTTTTTGTGCAGCACAATCCCTCATCGGGCTGTCCCCATCAGTCAGCCCTGTGGATCGGGCCGCAGCCGCCGTATCCGATTGCCCCGTTCCAGCAGGAGGCCCATCAGGTTGGCCGGATGGAGAGAAATCTTCTCCAGCCAACTCTCGTTCCATCACAACATTATCCGTGATAATTTCTTCCTCCACCGAGCTATCTGAGTCAGATTTATCCTCCTCAACATGCTTTTCAATAGTGACAGAAGGCACCATCAAAGCTTGTAATAAATCAGAACCGGAATGTCCGTCCGTGAGCGCAGCAAATCCATTACTGGTGTGAAGAGCAGTCGTCGGTCTCATCTCCTTAGGCTGCCAGTTGTTTCTTGGTTTAATTAGAACAAACCCATCCTCCTTTTTCGATTTGTCAGCCGCCTCCTGCATTGACGGAATCTCTTTCTCCGGTTGCACCACTTTAGCAGCAGCTTGGGAACGCTTACACGTATCAATCGAGTGTCCAGTTAATCTACAAATCGAACAATAAAGTGGAAGCTTCTCGAAGCCGAACTCCACAAAAAATGATTTATCCGGGCAATGAGCATGAATAGAATTTGGTATAGATAAAGCAAGATCAATCTCAATGAGAATACGAGCATAATGTCCAACCTCTCCCGCAGCCGTGTCTCCATCAACTTTTATCGGATTTCCCAAGGATCTGCCAATGCCAGTAATAACATCCGTGGTCCAATATTCCACAGGCAAACCGTAAATTCTTGTCCATACCTGTGCAATAGAAGATAATTCCTTGTATGGATCAAAATTGCGTGTCCATTCTCTGATTCTCATGGTTCCCTTCGAAAGATCCCACGCCGTTTTTCGTTTAACTGTCGCCTTATCCTCGGGGGAAGAAAATTTGATGGAAAAGAAACTCTTTCCCATTGGAATCAACTGCCATCGATTAGCCGGGTTCCAAATAGATTGTAGCTCGTTCTTGATCTCTATAGTAGTTCTCGGCTTATCCCCTTTGCGGAGGAGAAATCTGCCGATCAGAGCATGCTTAAATTCGTCAAGACGAGACTGAAATAAGGCTTGAGGGATGGTGATAGAGATCTCGTCTCCATTTTTCTCGGGCTGCAACGACGTCAATCGGTGCACCAAGACGTCAGGTTTTCGAACATTATTCCTGGAGATGTTTACATAGGAAGGCTTAGGAGGATGCTCGTTCTGAGAAGTATCTCCAGCCCTCAAAGTTGCGGACATGGCCGCCTGATCAAGGAGACCAGCCTTCTTCTTTCCACCTAGGGTTTCCAGAGCATCAGGAGATGTAGAACGCCTGATATGGCTGAAGTTTGTCGAGACGATTGGCAAGTTCAGTCCCGAAGAGCGTGGCACAATAGCCATAGGAGTACCAGCCGCCTTCAACTTGTCCGCCGAAGAAATTCTCGTTGCCCCAACTGTATCAATTGGCAATAGAGACTGGTCTGGACAGGGACACTGAAGGCGGGTCGTGGAGATCGCCGTGGAAGCGACCGGAACCATCGCTGGAATCATGGCGGCGGGATTAGGGCATTAGGGCATTAGGTTGTACCCTATAAAAAGTCACCTTTATTTAAACCAACCTTACATATATATATATGCTTAGGTTCTATTGAGAAATTAAATATTTTGTGAAATTTAGAATCGTTGTACATATCAATAATTTTGATGAACAAACATTATATTTTGAGTTCGAATCCTAAAATGGCGAGATTTTTTAAAATATGTATGTCCATCAAAATTATTGACTTATACATCAAATTTATTGATATTGTTGGGTCCCGCAGGGTCACTGAACTGGTGTATGAGATAGGGGGATACACCAATAGGCTATTTTTCGAAAACTTCTTTCGAAGACTGAAGTCAGTAGTGATGACTTGATCAGTTAAAATTAAGATCATTTGAAGGAAGGTATAGACTGATACTGATATTGTTTCATTGGATAACTTCAATATGAAGAACAAGTTGAAAACTGATAGTTCAGTTAGGGCTTCAGTCTAAATAGATTGTAAATCAGAGTAAGTGTTATGAATCTTACTGGTTATCCTAAGATTTGTCAGTTAGACTGATAACACTTGATGGCGGAAACGATTTTAATGAAATAGTAGCATTTAGTAATTAGATTGTCAATTTTATGGTTTCTCTTTTCAGTTTAAGGGTGTATGTGCACAAGTAAGATATTGAAAAACTGAAAGCGATAAATGACACAGAGAATTTTTAACGTGGTTCGAAAAATCCTTTCCTACATCCACGGTCAGTTGAACACACTGAAAATCGATTGGGCTTGTGCTTACAGGTGCACAACAAACCTAGCAACTGAAACAACCGTTTCAGTGACAACACACTGGGTTGGTCTTCTTGTCACTTTTCTCAATCTCGCAGATGAGCTAAGATACTTCACTCGTCTTGCTTGCGGGTGCTGAGAATCTCTTCGAATTTAGACGACTCTCTAAAGTCTAACACTTAAACTCTCTTTTCGCTTGGTTGAAAATGGGTTCGACTCTCAAGAAATCAAGGACTAGGCTAAGGATGTATGAGTATGGTAATTTACAACAGAGTGTAGATAAATTAGGAGAACTGATTTTTACAACAGGATTTACTCTCTTCTTCGATTCAAATTGGTTTGTTAAGTAAGTTGCTGACTCGGTAATTTGGCAGAGCTTCAGCGTAAGTATTTGAATCGGTGAGGTTGAAGGTTGATCCTTGAGCTCTATTTATAGGCGAATGATGAAGAATAGATCCGTTGGAGGAGGTCCTTCTTCAAATACAGTCGTTGATCCTTGATTTGATTGGTACTCAAGGTCTTCGTCTTCTATCTCCTTTTTCGCCAAAATGGGTATGGTCTTCAGGCTTGGGGAGATGGTGTGTTCGCTATTATTTTCACCACGCCGCAAGTATACGGGTAGTTGTAATATATGGAAGCAAGGTCGTATCCCACAAGGATTAGTAGTTCAATCAAGTGATTATCCTAATTCATTTTACTCGACTATTTAGACTAAACGATTGAGTGATTGGTTTCATTATCTAACTAAATACTTAACAAGTGCAAAGACAAATAAAAATCAAATAAGCAAAGTGGATAAATAAGATGATTAAGGCGATTTAGGGACTAGGCATCGATGATTAAGAAAAGGACTTCAATTATAACTCAATACTAATCTTGACGAACCTAATTATCTAGAGTGATCTCCCAACTGGTTTTAGCCCCCTCCCGGACGACTAAAACGGTAGATTACGGGTCATAGTTGCCGTCCCCGGTCAACTTCTAACCTATAACTCCCAAAAGCACACAAAGATCGACATACTCTCACCCAACTCTCAACCTCCCGGTTATCGAATTGATATGTTTCAAACACCTTATCTATTGCAATTATCCTCTCCCAATTCAAAGTGCAAATTAGAAATGCATAGAATGTGGCCAACAATCCATACAAGAAATAAATCAAGGGTTTGAAAAGATAATGTGCAAATGAACAAACAAGATTTATATTGAGCATAAATAATCAATCCATTACAATAATCATCTAGCCTAATCCCCAAATCAAAGAGAAATTTAGCCTAACATGTTCAAACACAATAAATCAAAGTTAAAGGTGTACATAATGAAAGAGAGAGTAAGAAATGACAAATCCTATTTATGAGCTTCTTCTTCCTTCTCTTCTCTTCAATGGTCTTCAATGGTAGATGGGTGTGTTGTTGGAGGCTAGGGTTTAGTGTGTGGAGTGTTGGGGAAGATGAGTGATGGAGAAGAAGAAGAATAATGAGAGAAAAAGGGGGAAAATGGGGTTTAAGGGCTGGAAAACGCGACTCCGCTCTTTTCCCGCGGTCACGGCCCGCGCCCGTGGTGCTCAAACGTGGGCGAAACTCAGGTAACCCGCGGTCCCGCCCCGCGGCCGCGGGTGGTGACCGTGGGGGGACCCGCGGTCCCGCCCCGCGGCCGCGGGTGGTGACCGCGGGACATCCCTGGAATTGAGCACTTAGCCCGCGGTCCCACCCCGCGGCCGCGGGTGGTGACCGCGGGCGATACCTTCCCCACGACGCGTGCCCGCGGCCGCGGCCTCTGTGCGCGGCTGACTTTGTCGGCCCCGTTCTCCCTCGTCCGAGCTCCGATTCGGGCGCCGTTCACGCTCATGGATTCCTCTCGAGACGTACTTCAATCCTATGCTCTTACAATTCTCCAATCAACTCTTGATTTGCCCTGAAAATACTCAAAAACTATACCAAGCAATCAAAACTTCATAAATACTAAATATTCGGGCACAAACAAGCATTCACAAGCAAAACATGAAGGGAAATGACAACAAAACATGTGGAATTGAGGTACGAAAACCATGTTTGTCAACCCCCCAAACTTAAAGTGTTGTTTGTCCCCAAACGACGAAGAGAAGAGAAATAAAAGTAAACAAACATGTAAGCATGAATTGGTGTCATTTCAAAGGCTTCAACAATTTTTTTTTTTTTTTTTTTTCCAAATGAGTATCACAAGTAGATGTGCATTTCAAGAAATCACAAGTGTCAAAGAGTTCAACATTAGAGCCTCCAAGCTTGAATCCTCACAAAGGTGGATGTTTCAATGGTGCACTCAACTCTCAAGTGTTTAGAATGGACGTGTTTGCACTCAACTTGAAACAATGCATGCAATCTACCATAAGCTTGCCATTTATCCTAACTCTTTATACTTCAATGTGTTATAAATAAAGATCAAAAAGGGCTTTCCTTGGGTTGTAATGAGGGTTCTTTGGTAAGGTGAGTAATTTTTAGGCAAAGTGACTCATCCCACGATCAAATAATCATAATGAACAAATCGACTTCACTATTTCTCTTATCAAACATAAACCACAATCCCTGCATTTCATCCTTAGTGATATATATCATGGCCATGATTAAAAAGGCAAATCACTCCCCTTTATGCTCTTTTATTCACATTCATTTTCATTTCTTTTTCATTTTGAGCTCATAGGAGACTAGTGATTTTCACTTAATCAAAGCTTGATAAGCACTTTCAATCATTTCCCAAACTTTTCTTCATCAAAGCAACCACCAACACTCTAGGTTCTACCCCTTTATTATTGGTTATTCAAAGAAAGGCTACAAGGCACAAAAGGGGTAAACTAGGATCATATGAGAATTTGGACACAATTTGAGTTAAGTGGCTAACAAAGATGGCCTTAAATCACTTCAATATTAACAACACATCTACTTTTATTTTCAAGAGAGGACTCATGGCAAGTTCTAGAGATCAACACACATGCTCAAATGATTTACACTCAAGAACAAAATGAGATTGTAAATGTATGACAATCGAAGGCTCAATTCTCACAAGCTCATTTCTTTTTCAAGTTCTTGGAGGTACAACATTTAGCTCATCATCACAAGTTCAAACTCTTCATGCAAAATCAACAAGTGATACATAACAATTTCTTTTCAAAAACACAATCATATCATAAGCCCAATAACAAACAAATCATCCTCACAAAATTTGTTACAATTATCCCAACAAAAATCAAAACATCAAAAAGTCTTTCAATTATTCAAAACATAACAAAAACAAAACATGCAAAAACACAAGATAAACGAGACAACTAATCCATCTTCCCCCTCCCCCCCAAACTTATTTTACACAAAGTGGAAATAAGGTTGGAGGAAAAGAGAAGGATAAGTTGGCTCGGACTCACAATGGTACGGGCACGACTACGGTGGCGGGAAGGGGCCATGGAAGGCATGGAAGTGGCGCATGTGCTCTTCGTAGCGGCGCCGCTCATCCTCTTGGTATTGCATAAAGGCTTCATATTGCCTTCTTTGCTCTTCTTGGATTGCATCAAAGCGGGCCATGTTTGCGGCTTGGAAGGAGTCAAAGCGGCCCATCATCCTATCCTCAAATCCGACACCCCCTCCTGGATACGCCGGGGGTGGTTGAGGTATCTCACCACCTGGTTCATATGCTTGCTCTTCCTCCTCGCCCTCGGGGGCGTGTTGTTGTGCATGTGCGTCTTGGAGGTGAGCAATGGTGGCGGCAAAGTGGGCGGGCTGACGCATGCCTAGGTTAGCGGCCTCCCCGGGGCCCATGATGGTGGTAAGGGCCGGATTGGGCAATGGGAAGTACACATTGCCGTTGTCGCCCTTGAGGATCCACAAAAGCTGTCTCCCGGAGGCGAGAAAGTGTTGTTGCACTAGGCAACGTCGGTCGAGGAGGATGTCACGGGAGATGGGGTCTTCTTGAATAGCCACCCCAAGATGTGTCGCTATAGGGGTGATCATGCCTCCAATGCATATTTTGCCCCCTCTTGTGTGAGCTTGAGATTCGAATTGGTCGGCCAAAAGACACCCAAGAGATAAGGAGATGTTGGTGAGGGCGCCTTGAATGAGTAAGAGCTCATTCGACCGACAAAAGCCCACATTCTCCCGACCAAGGAAAGTGAACCCGAAGGCCCGTTGGGTAAGGCGGATAACCGGGTTGCGCAATGACGCCGCCTTTGATCGCCGGGAGTCATAGCCTGCAATCTCCTCCACGCCTCGAAAGTGACATCGTTCCCACATACGGGTGGGATTGAACTCTAACCCACCGGCGTATGCTCCTCCTTGGGGGCAACCCAAAATCTCGTCCAACTCATCAATAGTTAGCTCTCGGGGCTCATTCCCGAGTTGGAAAGAGATTCGTGATGGAGCTCCGTTGGACTTGATGAGCTGGAATGTGGAGAGGAACTCAAGAGTGAGCCCTCGGTATGCTAACCATCCTCCAGTGATTACTCGCCGCCATCCGCCTCTATCCGCCAAAGACCAAATGTCTTCGGCTATTCCCATGGCCTCGATAGTTTCCGAGCAAATATACCGGCATTGCCGGTGAGGAATGGCACAAAGTTGCTCCCAACGTTCGCGGGAGTCCGGAGTAGGAAGTCGAATCCCATAGAATTGAGGAGTGTGCCGAGTGATAGTCACCTCATCGGCACGGGAGGTACTGGCCTTCCCCTTTCCTTTGCCCTTTGTTACACGTGGTGCCATAGCAAAATGTGCCTACAAAACCAAGTGTGAGTCTTTATTTGACACAACAAACGACAACAACAAGATACTAGAAAACAACTTAACTAAGCAAATTAGCCCGGGAAACGGGCGAATTCTTATTCTAAAAGCACATAAATTAATCACACTATCACAATGCATGTCACAACAACACATATCATCAATATTAAGCCCACAATCACCAAAATCTCCCTCCCAAACTTAGACATTTATCTACACCCAACACAAGCAAATTCTTAAGCAATAATGTCAATTAAGCATAAATTCACCGATTAAATTGCAATTAAATGAAAGACCCATCATCCTAGACATGTATAGAAGCAATTAAATGCATCAATTCAACAATGTAGCACAATGTAGGAAAAATCCTAATTTTGAGCCCTAATTGCATATAAACATGTAGAATGCAAAATATCACAAAATAATCGGTAAAAATCTTCTAAATCATGCTTAGAATGTAAAAATGAAGGAATGAAAGCAAGTAAAACATACCTTGTAGTTGGATTTGGAAGTGCAAAATGAGAGGAGAATGAAGCAATTTTCGTGGGTGTGTGAAATGAGAGTGAAAAGTGAGGAAGAAGGGTGAAAAAATGGGTTAAAAACCCGAGTCAACGCAAGTCAACGCTGGGCCAGGAGGCCCGCGGTCCCGCCCGCGGCCGCGGGTGGTGACCGCGGGACATCCCTGGAATGCGCGTTTCGCCCGCGGTCCCACCCCGCGGCCGCGGGTGGTGACCGCGGGCACCCTGGGAGTCTTCACCTTTGAAAAATTCAATTTTTTGCGTTTTTTTTTTTTTTTTTTTTTTTTTTTTTTTTTAAGATAAAGGGAATTAAACTCACAAACAAAAGAAATCACACACATATAAAAAATATATACATAAATGAATATATAATACCTATGTATATGTGTGTTTATTGAACTTGCAAAAATTAAAGATACCTTGTTGGGGTGCCTCCCAACTAGCGCTTAGTTTAACGTCGTGAGCTCGACGTCTTCATGATGGTGTCATGTCTTTGGTTCGGCGAGAATGATGACGGACACTTTCTCTCGTGGCTCGGCTCGAAAGTATGCCTTAATGCGTTGGCCATTCACCACAAAAGTGCGTCCATCGTTGCCCTTCAATTCAATAGCTCCATTGGGGGAGACCTTGTTGATGAGGAATGGGCCCGACCATTTGGACTTGAGCTTTCCCGGAAAGAGTGAAAGGCGGGAATTGAAGAGAAGGACCTCATCCCCGGGTGCAAATTCCCGTTTGTGGATCATCCTATCATGAAACCTCTTGGTCCTCTCTTTGTAGAGGCTTGAGTTTGCAAATGCCTCACTTCGAAATTCATCCAACTCATTGAGTTGAAAGACTCTAGCTTGGCCGGCCTTCTTGAAATCAAAATTGAGCTTCTTGACCGCCCAATATGCCCTGTGCTCTAACTCTACGGGGAGATGACATGACTTCCCGTATACAAGTTGGTATGGTGACATGCCAAGCGGTGTCTTGTACGCCGTTCGATATGCCCAAAGTGCGTCATCAAGCAAGAGAGACCAATCCTTCCGGCTCCCATTCACCGTCTTCTCAAGCACTTGTTTAATCTCCCGGTTTGCCAACTCGGTTTGACCATTGGCTTGGGGATGATAAGCCGTTGTCACTCTATGCTTCACCCCGTACTTTTTGAGAAGTCCTTCCATCCACTTGTTGCAAAAGTGGGATCCTCCATCGCTTATCAAGGCCCTTGGAATTCCATGCCTTGTCAAAATATTCTTTTGAAGGAACTTGATCACCACTTTGGAGTCATTGGTTTGAGTAGGAATTGCTTCCACCCATCTTGAAACATACTCCACGGCCAACAAAATGTATTGGAAGCCGAAAGACATTGGGAATGGGCCCATAAAGTCTATGCCCCATACGTCAAAGAGCTCAACTTCAATCACATTGTTAAGGGGCATCTCGTGCTTCTTTGATATTCCTCCCATTCTTTGGCATTGATCACAACTCAAAATAAATGAGTGGCAATCCTTGAAAATAGTTGGCCAATAGAAGCCACTTTGAAGCACCTTAAAAGCGGTTCGGTTGGTGCCAAAGTGCCCTCCACTAGGAGAAGAATGACACTCCCTCATAATAGCTCCCCATTCCTCTTCGGGTACACACCGCCGGATGATGGTGTCGGCACATCGTCGATACAAGAACGGCTCATCCCATAAGAAGAATTTCACATCATGAAAGAATTTTTTTCTTTGGTAACGATTCAACTCGGGTGGTGGATGAATGCCGGATGCAAGATAGTTGACGTAGTCCGCATACCATGGGGTGTGGGTCTTGACTTGCAAGATTTGCTCATCGGGAAAATTCTCATTGATGGGCACATCGGCATTTTCCCCTTCCACGGGATTCTCAAGTCTTGAAAGGTGATCCGCCACAACATTTTCACATCCTCTCCTATCTCGGATTTCAATATTAAACTCTTGAAGGAGGAGGATCCACCTTATTAACCTCGGCTTGGCATCTTTCTTCTCAAATAAATAACGGATGGCCGCATGGTCGGTGTGAACAATAGATTTTGTGCCAATGAGGTAGGAGCGGAATTTGTCGAAGGCATACACAACCGCCAAAAGTTCCTTTTCAGTGACGGTGTAGTTTGATTGAGCCTTATCTAGAGTCCTACTAGCGTAGTAGATGACTCTAAATAGCTTGTCTTTCTTTTGCCCCAACACGGCCCCGACGGCGATGTCGCTTGCGTCACACATGAGCTCAAACGGTTGTGACCAATCCGGTGTGATCAAGATGGGAGCACTCACTAAAGCCTTTTTGAGTTTCTCAAAGGCCACCAAACAATCTTCATCAAAGTTGAACTTTGCATCTTTTTCAAGAAGGTGACATAAGGGTTTGGTGATCTTTGAGAAATTTTGGATGAATCTTCGATAAAACCCGGCATGTCCAAGGAAGCTTCTCACGGCTTTCTCATTGGATGGTGGTGGAAGCTTCTCAATGGCCACTATCTTTGCTCGATCCACCTCCAATCCGGCTTTGGAGACCTTGTGTCCAAGCACAATTCCATCCCTAACCATAAAATGACATTTTTCCCAATTCAATACAAGGTTAGTTTCCTCACACCTTTGCAACACAATAGATAGATTATGGAGACAATGATCAAAAGAATTGCCAAAGATAGAAAAGTCATCCATAAAAACTTCCATTACATTTTCAATTAAATCATGGAAAATGGCCATCATGCATCGTTGAAAAGTAGCGGGGGCATTGCAAAGACCAAATGGAATGCGTCTATAAGCAAAAATGCCATAAGGACAAGTGAAAGCGGTCTTTTCTTGGTCCTCCGGGGCAATCATGATTTGATTATACCCGGAGTACCCATCAAGAAAACAATAAAATTCATACCCCGCCAACCTATCAAGCATTTGGTCAATAAAAGGAAGAGGAAAGTGATCTTTTCGAGTAGCTGTGTTCAACATCCTATAGTCAATACACATCCTCCATCCATTTACTAACCTAGTTGCAATTAGCTCATTATGCTCATCTTTTATGACGGTTATCCCCCCCTTTTTAGCAACAACTTGAGTGGGACTAACCCACTCACTATCCGAAATAGCAAAAATAATTCCCGCATCTAGCAATTTGAGAACTTCTTTTCTTACTACTTCTTGCATAATAGGGTTTAACCGTCTTTGGCCTTGCCTCCTAGGTTTAAAATCATCTTCCATCAAAATTCTATGCATGCAAATGGATGGGCTAATCCCTTTTAAATCGGAAATTGACCATCCTATAGCGGACCTATACTTCCTCAAAACATTTAGCAATTGATCAAGCTCATGAGGAGAAAGGTAGGATGATACAATTACCGGATACGCCTCATCCTCACCAAGGAAGGCGTATTTCAAGTGTTCGGGGAGAGGTTTTAACTCCAAGCTGGGAGTCTTCTTCTCCACTCCTTCATCTTTCGGCTCTCCATTTCTCAAGTCCAAGAAACATGCCTCTCCTTGTGAAATTTTCTGCACAAAGTTCATTTCATTAGCCTCAATAAATAAGTTAGAAGCATTAAACTCATCATTATCAACAAAAGAGAATAGAGGGTTTAGGAGGCAAGTGTCCATTGGATTGTTGTAGATGTGGTACTCCTCCATGTTGATGCAAGACTCTATCACTTGCATCATCTTGCATTCACCAACCCTCTCTTCTTCTTCCTCCTTGTACTTGAGAGCCTTGTGGATTGAAAATGTGAAGCTCTCTTCATTCACTCTAAGGGTGAGTTCGCCCTTAGCAACATCAATGAGGGCTCTCCCCGTTGCCAAGAAGGGGCGCCCAAGAATTAAAGGTACATCTTTGTCTTCCACCATGTCCAAAACAACAAAGTCCACCGGAAAGATGAAATTGTTGACTTTCACGAGGACATCTTCTACTATCCCCTTTGGATAAGAAACGGAACGATCCGCCATTTGAAGGGCAATTGTGGTTGGCTTGATGGTGCCAATCTCTAGCTTGTTGAAGATTGAGAGCGGCATCAAATTTATACTTGCTCCCAAATCACACAAAGCTTTCCCAAAACGATCATTCCCAATATCACAAGGGATTGTGAAGCTCCCGGGGTCCTTGATCTTGGTGGGGATTTTTCTTTGGAGAACGGCACTACATTCTTCGGTTAGATTGACCGTCTCATTCTCTCCCATCTTCCTCTTGTTTGATATGACCTCCTTTAGGAACTTTGCATAGGAGGGCATTTGTTTCAAAGCTTCAATAAGTGGAATGTTGATGTGCACCTTTCGAAAAATCTCAAGAAACTTGGAGAATTCATTCTCCACATTCTTCTTTTGATGTCTTTGAGGAAAAGGGATTGGTGGGCAATAAGGTGGTGGAGCCACGTACACCTCCTTCTTCTTTCCTCTATCTCCTTGTTCCTTTGAAGGGTTGCCATCTCCAACTTCAACCACAACACCACTTCTATCTTCTTCGTCGGGCATCTTGGGCTCTTCATATGTTGTCCCACTCCTTAGAGCAATGGCTTTGCAATGCTCCTTGGGATTCACGATTGTGTTGCTTGGGAATTGCCCTTGTTGGTGTTGATTGTTTATAGACTCGGCAATTTGTCCCACTTGTATCTCAAGCATTTTCAATTGCTTGGCTTGAGCCTCTAACTTCTCATCCGTTCTTGTCATGTGAGCTTGAGTCGTGGTCATGAACTTCATCAATATTTCTTCAAGGTTGAGCTTCTTCTCTTCCTTGATCATGCCATGGCTCACCGCAAATCCGGGCGGTGGTTGCAAGAAATTGTTTGGATTGCTATAGGAGAGGTTAGGGTGGCGGTTAGGTTGGAATCCTTGAGTGTATTGCCCTTGCCCTTGGTAGCCACCTTGTTGTTGGGGCCGGAAGTTCGCATAGCCTCGGTTGTTGTTGTTGTTGATGTAGTTCACATCCTCGAAGCTAGTTTGTTCTTCAACCACGGGCTCTACCCTTGACATTGATATAGCATCAATCTTGCTATTCATGGCGGTCAATTGAGCCGTCAAAAGAGCTATCGGATCCGAGCTTGTTGTAGCCGCCACCTTCTTCAAGATGATCCTCTCCGTTGGGAATTGATGGCAATTGGTGGCCAAGTTCTCTATGATGTGAGCGGCCTCCGCGTGGCTTTTCTCCAACAATGCTCCATTGGCCGATGCATTCATGTCTCTTTGCATCTCACCACTACACCCGGTGTAGAATACACAAATGATTGTGTTTTGATCTAAACCATGGTTAGGGCACTTCCTTAGCATCTCTTTGAATCTCTCCCAAGCTTCGTAGAAGGATTCTCCATCAAATTGGTGAAATTGGACTATGTCCTTCTTCATCTTCATGGTTCTACCCGGAGGGTAGAACTTGTTGAGAAACTTTTGAGCCATGTTCTCCCATGTAGTGATAGAACCACCCTCTAAAGATTGGTACCATGTCTTGGCCATGCCCCTTAGCGAAAAGGGGAAGAGTCGAAGTCGAATGGCATCCTCCGGGACTCCATTCATCTTGATGGTGCCGCATATCTCCAAGAAGTTTCCAAGATGTCCATTCGGGTCATCTTGGGAAAGACCGGCGAATTGGTTTTGTTGTACCATATTTATGAGTGCCGGCTTGAGCTCAAAATTTGTGGCGTTGATTCTCGGGGCATTCACTCCTCCTTGTTGGACAATGGGTTGGAACATATTGCTAATAGGTGGTGGTGGAGGTGTGTTTCTTAGAGCTTCTTGCTCATTGATTTTCCCTTGCATGGCTTCTAATTGCATTTGAAGTTGACGGATTAAGTCGTGATTTTCCGCCATAGCTTCCTCCAATTCTCTATCTCTTCTTGTTCTTGCTTTGTTGTGTCGACAAAAAGCTTCAACCTCAAGGTTTATAGGTATAAGAGGTGCACCCTTAGATCTTGTGTTCATACACTACCTATCAACCAACAAGAACAAGAAGTCAAAGCGCAATCTTAAAATAGAAAACAAAAATTAAAGCAAGTAAAATGTCTAAAGTAGTTAAGCACAATGAAGCAAAATATCACAAGCAAAGAAACTAAACTAATCCCCGGCAACGGCGCCAAAAACTTGTTCGCTATTATTTTCACCACGCCGCAAGTATACGGGTAGTTGTAATATATGGAAGCAAGGTCGTATCCCACAAGGATTAGTAGTTCAATCAAGTGATTATCCTAATTCATTTTACTCGACTATTTAGACTAAACGATTGAGTGATTGGTTTCATTATCTAACTAAATACTTAACAAGTGCAAAGACAAATAAAAATCAAATAAGCAAAGTGGATAAATAAGATGATTAAGGCGATTTAGGGACTAGGCATCGATGATTAAGAAAAGGACTTCAATTATAACTCAATACTAATCTTGACGAACCTAATTATCTAGAGTGATCTCCCAACTGGTTTTAGCCCCCTCCCGGACGACTAAAACGGTAGATTACGGGTCATAGTTGCCGTCCCCGGTCAACTTCTAACCTATAACTCCCAAAAGCACACAAAGATCGACATACTCTCACCCAACTCTCAACCTCCCGGTTATCGAATTGATATGTTTCAAACACCTTATCTATTGCAATTATCCTCTCCCAATTCAAAGTGCAAATTAGAAATGCATAGAATGTGGCCAACAATCCATACAAGAAATAAATCAAGGGTTTGAAAAGATAATGTGCAAATGAACAAACAAGATTTATATTGAGCATAAATAATCAATCCATTACAATAATCATCTAGCCTAATCCCCAAATCAAAGAGAAATTTAGCCTAACATGTTCAAACACAATAAATCAAAGTTAAAGGTGTACATAATGAAAGAGAGAGTAAGAAATGACAAATCCTATTTATGAGCTTCTTCTTCCTTCTCTTCTCTTCAATGGTCTTCAATGGTAGATGGGTGTGTTGTTGGAGGCTAGGGTTTAGTGTGTGGAGTGTTGGGGAAGATGAGTGATGGAGAAGAAGAAGAATAATGAGAGAAAAAGGGGGAAAATGGGGTTTAAGGGCTGGAAAACGCGACTCCGCTCTTTTCCCGCGGTCACGGCCCGCGCCCGTGGTGCTCAAACGTGGGCGAAACTCAGGTAACCCGCGGTCCCGCCCCGCGGCCGCGGGTGGTGACCGTGGGGGGACCCGCGGTCCCGCCCCGCGGCCGCGGGTGGTGATCGCGGGACATCCCTGGAGTTGAGCACTTAGCCCGCGGTCCCACCCCGCGGCCGCGGGTGGTGACCGCGGGCGATACCTTCCCCACGACGCGTGCCCGCGGCCGCGGCCTCTGTGCGCGGCTGACTTTGTCGGCCCCGTTCTCCCTCGTCCGAGCTCCGATTCGGGCGCCGTTCACGCTCATGGATTCCTCTCGAGACGTACTTCAATCCTATGCTCTCACAATTCTCCAATCAACTCTTGATTTGCCCTGAAAATACTCAAAAACTATACCAAGCAATCAAAACTTCATAAATACTAAATATTCGGGCACAAACAAGCATTCACAAGCAAAACATGAAGGGAAATGACAACAAAACATGTGGAATTGAGGTACGAAAACCATGTTTGTCATGGTGTGATAACACTAATTTTTTCCATGGTTTTTAATGTTCTTATGATGTCAATTTTATGGGAAATTGAGTGTTTGATGATTGTTTTGTGCTTAAATTATTTTATCTTGTGAAATTTGATACTTGCTCGTACTTTGATGATTTTTATAGAAATATAGAGTTTGAATTTGGACTATTGGTCTTAATGAAAATTGTAGATCATCGCGATACGAGTTCGTAGGCGCAAACGGATCGCACATTGGAGTTTGGACGAGACAGATATGGCCGAAAAAAGAAAGTCGCATGCAGTAGTGAATAGTGTCCGACGAGAATTTCGAATTTTCAGGATTTTCGAATTTTATCAGTATTTTCGAGTTCTATACTGCATTTATCCCTTGTGCCTTTATATAGGTCCTTTTCCTGACCTATTAGACATATCTTTACCTCTTTTTCACCTCTTTTCATATTTTTCAGTTTTAGACTTAGAATTTTATTGCTTTCATAGATTAGATTTATTTTCTTGCAAGATTCACGCTGTTACTTCAAAATTTCTTTCTGGGTTTTATCAGTTTCATTTATTTTTATTGATTTCTTATTTATTATGCTTTTGATTTATTTTCTGATGTCTAGCTAGATTTTTTATCTGACTCTAGGGTTTGTAAATAGTTAATTAGATTTATGTAATTAATTTGTTAATACCTTTTTACCTTCCAGTTTATGATTCATAATTCTTGGTGCTTGAATTCGTGTAAATTATTTGATCAATAGTTTGCATGTGTAGCTATTCGGTTTGAGACCTAGCGGAGATAACTGTTTAGCGGATTCAGGAATGTATGATATGATCTTAACCTTGAGACCTGGCGGAGATAGGTGGATCATAGGGAGCTATTCCTAGGAGCTTTTGGAAGTTAGAAGATTTTCTTGAGACCTAACAGATATAGATAATTTACTAATCTACTGTCATTGCTGCTCTAGCGAGAGTAATTGATTAAATTAGTGATCTCTCATCATAGCTGGATTAAACTGGTAAATATGATTAATAGATTGATTATGTGAATTTTGTTAATGAATTTACTTCCCTAGGATTAGTCGTTTTATTATTTGATTTTCTACCTGCATTTTATTTGCTTTGTTCCAAAGTTTAGTTTTAATTAATTCATTGATCTTGGGAGTTTCCTGAATATTGTTAGAGTCCTTGATAAGATTACTTAGAGTAATTTCGTTTATCAGTCCCTGTGGATATGATACTCAGTTATTATTTGTTACAATTGCACCGTGTTAGTTGTGGTATTTTTGTTACTAAAAAATTAGTGATCATGGTGTTACAGTGTAAAACTAACACGGATGAAGTAACTCTGCTCGGTGAAGGACGATTTGCCATATCCTTGCATTAAATGCACTGTCCTTTGCATTTAATGCGGCGTGTACTAGACGATATCCTTAGACTTTATTGGTCTAAGTGATATATACTTGAATGTGTAGGCAATTAAATTTATAGCCTATTAAATCCTGCCATGTGGAAATTATAAATTAAATATAAAATTATGTATTTTATTTTATATTTTGGAATCAAATTAAATACTATTCCAAGATTAAATAAATATATAATTAATATTTGATTTTGTGGATTTATTGACCAATCAGAAATTGACATGTGGAAAATCTACATAAAATATTAAATATTTTATGTAGATAAATACAAATATTGAGGAGCCAATCAAATCGCGCCACCTCAGCCCTAAAAGCCCAATATGACAGGCCAAAGCCCATAGCCCACTCCATTTTTCACCTATAAATATGGGTCATTTGTGGAGTCAAAAAACAGAAATCATTTTGAGAGCTCAAGCATTGAAGGAGTAATTCTCTACGACGAAGTCATCTCCAACAATCAAGGCGTTCTACAAGGAAGTCAACGAGTTCTTCATCAAATTCATCCAAGTCAACGTTTGATTCAGAAATAAGGTGCAAGCCCCTGGATTGACGTTATCAAATCAAATTCAAGCCAACATTCAAATCAAAGGAGATCAAGAAGGCGTACTTCCCTCCAAAGATTTGAAGAAATTCGAAGAGGATAATCAGAGGATCAAATAGAGAATCGCAACCCGCATCAAATTCATTTCAATCCATATATTTTGGATTTGTACACATTTTTGTATTTGATTTATTGAATACAATAAAATTTGTGTTTACAAATTTTGGCACGCCCAGTGAGACTTCTCTACCTCCCATCTCTCCTCTTCACCAACAACAACTCAAGCAAATTCAAATGGAGAACAAAGCTTCAAGTGCTGCTCTAAACATCACTTTGGAGAACATTGGTGTTATCACTCGAGGCAAAGCTAGGCTATTGGAGGAAATTTCCAGGTCTGCTTCAGCAAGTGAGGAGTATTCAGCCGCTAGCTACTCTCTTGAAGCTAGCTCCCGTCATGGTGACAAATGCTTCTACTCTGGAGGAACAAATTGCTGGCCTAGCTAAGCTTGTTGAAAACATGAACAAGCATATATTGGAGCAAGACGCCAAGATCTCAAAGCTCATCTTAGAGAAAGGAGAAGGAAATCGAGTGAATGACGAGAAAGATGAAGAAAGCGATGATTCAGAGTCATTCGAAAAGCACCGCGAAGAAAAGACACCTCCTAAGAACATCAAAGTCTCTGCTGATGGTTTCATTCAGATTGATCAACTCAAGGAGTTTATTGAAGGAACGATGAAGGCTAGTGGTAACTCGAAGTCATCCATGATCTACTCTAAGCCTTACACTACAAGGATTGACCAATTAAAGATGCCTTTTGGCTATCAGCCTCCCAAGTTTCAACAATTCGATGGAAAAGGCAATCCTAGACAACATGTGGCTCATTTTGTTGAAACATGCAATAACGCTGGCACCTATGGAGATCATTTGGTCAAGCAGTTTGTTCGCTCACTCAAGGAAAATGCTTTTGACTGGTATACGGACTTGGAGTCAAACTCAATTGATAGTTGGGAGCAACTAGAGCATGAATTCCTCAATCGCTTCTATAGCACTAGAAGAACTGTCAGCATGGTGGAACTCACAAGTTCTCGTCAATTCAAGGAAGAGCCAGTGATTGATTATATCAATAGATGGAGAAACCTCTGCCTCAACTGCAAAAACCGATTATCCGAATCATCTGCCATTGAAATGTGCATTCAAGGGTTGCATTGAGGCTTGCAATACATCTTGCGAGGAATCCAACCTAGAACATTCGAAGAACTAGCCACTAGAGCTCATGACATGGAATTATGTATGGCGGCAAGCGGAATCGAAGGGCCACCAATCCAAGAGCCTCACAAATTCAAGCAAGAATTCAAAGCTAAAGCACCGACAAAAGAATCTATGGCAGTGAAGGCAACGTCTGTGAAATTTCCGAAGAAAGAAGTTAGTCAGGAAGGCAACCAAAATACCTCCCGGGATAACCAAAATTCTTCCCGAGATATGGGGCAAAGAAAGCTTACCTTGAAGGAAATGCAGCAAAAACAATACCCATTCTTAGACTCTGATGTTTCAGAAATTTTTGATGACTTGCTCAAAGAAGGACTTGTCGATTTGCCAGAAATGAAGCGACCAAATGAAGCAGGACGAACGGATGACCCAAAATATTGCAAATACCATCGATTGGTTGGACATCCCATACATGATTGCTTCATCTTCGAAGACAAAGTCATGCGATTAGCTCGTGAAGGAAAGATATCCCTTGAAGAAGATTGTGCTGCTGCAAATGTCGCCACCGGTGACTTGAGTGACATAATAGAAGGTGTTGGAGCTCTGTATGATACATCCAATCAAGTAGATGAAGAATTCAAACTAAATATGAATGAAGATGATGATGTCTTGGCAATCACATTCTCCGATGAAGATTTGCAGCTTGGATCTGAACCTCATAACAGACCATTGTTCGTGAGTTGCTACACCCAGGAGCAGAAGGTCAATCGAATTCTCATTGATGGAGGCTCGGCGGTCAACATTTTACCACTAAGGACTTTAAAGCAATTGGGGATTCAAGTGGACGAACTATCAAATAGTCGATTAATGATTCAAGGTTTCAACCATGAAGGACAGAGAGCTCTTGGCACTATAAGGCTGCGATTGCTAATGCAGGATATGGATTCGACGACGCTGCTTCACGTGATTGACGCTAAGACCTCCTACAACATGCTTCTCGGTCGACCATGGCTTCATGAGAATGGTGTTATTCCTTCAACATTGCATCCATGCTTCAAGTATTATCAAAATGGTGTTGTAAGAAAAGTGGTTGGTGATCAAAGGCCGTTTACGGAAGCAGAGTCACACTTTGCTGATGCAAAATTTTATTTGGAGAGAACTAAAGTCACAATGGTGAAAGATTATACACCGCATGATGAGTCGGGATCTTGCCAGGAGAAGAAGGTAGAATCATTTTTGGAGATGGAAGGATTCACAATGCCTTTAACGAAGATTGATGCCAAGAAGCCAATTCTCCAACCGCTTGAAGAGTTTGTCCGACCAAAGAAAAATGGCACCACAGAGCACGGGGATCTCTCAGACAAAGAACTGTCAAAGCACTTTGGTCCGAAGGCATATACACTTCTTGTGAATGCTGGATACAATCCTCAAGAAAGCTCTATGTCAAAGTCAAAGACCAGTAACACGAGCCAAAACCCCAAAGAAGGCTTGGGGTATGCAGTGCAGAGTCCCATTCGTATTGCCATTAAAAGAGCTACTAGTAACTATGCCAGCACCCAACAAATCCAGGAATATTCAAGCATTCAAAGAGTTTCTGTTTTCAAAAGGATAGGTACAGGAGAAGTTCAGCGAGCATCTATCTTTAAAAGACTTGGCAAAGGCAAATCATGGAAAAGAGGCAAGACAAAAGGGAGTTATGGACTGCACATGACAAAGAAGCTAAGGAGCTCGATCCATTCTCGTATGAAAAGATGTACCACTTTACTTGTGACATGTGGGAGAGAATTGAAAGCCAGAATGAAGACTGTTATCCTTACAAAGACGGTCGAAGATGAAGAAGATAGAGAAAGTATAGATTCTTCCGATTCAAAGATGCTCGAAGATGAAGAAGATAGAGAAAGCGTGGCTTCATCTTACTACACTACTAATAGTGCTAGTAATCCAGTTCCTCATATTGCTCAAAGTCAAGTGCGTCGAGAAATTGCAAGTCTCATTAGAAGTGGGGTTATCACAACAAGCGTTGCAGAGAATATGGTCTTCATACACCAGAGAAATGGAAGAATAAGGATGTGTGTTGATTTCAAGAGTCCTCGCCAGCAAGATGAAGATGTTCCACATCAAACCATATCACCTCTTGTGAAGAGATAGTAGTTGAAGAGGATAATGCACACTTGCACCTCAAAGAATTGGAAGCTTTGGATGAGAATAGATTAGAAGCTCAACAAAGATTGGAATACTATCTAACCCATCTCTCAAAAGAAGTCTATGCCAATATAATGGGGCATATAAGTTGCTCTCGGAAGACAATGTGAGAGTTGGGCTCATAAACGGGAAGTTCTTGAAGCGATACTATCCCTGAAAACACAAAAAAAAGACAGCTCCGTGACGCATGAGCCTAAACTGCATGTTACTCCTGGCCCATATGAGTATAAACTATGTACGGCACCCACCAAAGAAAGTGTATGTGGTTAAACTGCTAAGCTTCACCCACCAAAGAAAGTGTATGTGGTTAAACTGCTAAACTTCTCCCACCAAAAGGTAAATTATGTGGTTAAACTATTATATGCTCCACTATGTCTATATAGTGGTAAAATAAATAGTCACTCCTGGCCCGCAAGAGTATAAACTGTGTACGGCGCCCCCCCCCAATCAAATTTCAAGTTGACCTTTGAACTACGTTTTGACTTGATCCCTTTCAAAATGGTACGTAGGCAGCTTAGATATCTCTGAGTTCAGTCATGATTTGGAGTTGTCCATCCTTTAAATTTGGTGAATAAAATGAATGGTGGGCATATTGATTGTTATGCTTGGATAATTGAAGTCAAATGGTGCATTAATCCAAAAGAAACAATAAATGTTGCGCGAAAGTTATGAAAGAAGGCAAGTGAAGAAACAAAACAATAAGAGAGTCAATAGTTGACAAAACTTCAACAAAACGGGTCCAAACCTTCAAAGCGTTCTTGATCAAACTTAAACTCCGCGTCTTCACTTCTCTTCAACACACTTTGAAAGAGCTCTCTCATATTCAAGTTGATTCTTGGACGATCTTTGAGTAGTCCTTGAGATTTGTTGAAGAAATATGCATCCGATCTTCTTGGACTTGGTCTTTGAGCTTTACGGTGTTGAGTTGATCTTTGAGCTTTATGACGCCAATGTGGAGGGCTTCGCCTTGCTTCCAAAGTATACGTTGATGAGGAGGGCTTCGCCTTGCTTCCAAAATATACGCCGATGTGGAGGGCTTCGCCTTGCTTCCAAAGTATGCGTCAATGTGGAAGGCTTCGCCTTGCTTCCAAAGTATGAGTTGAGCTTTGAGCTTTATAACACCTAGTAGCGGAATGGAAGCACGCGCTCGCCAAAAGAAACAACTCCATTGGAACCAGACTCGAGCAATCCTAGGTTTGAGCGCACCCAAGACCTATTAAAGAATTGAGTCGTCTAGTCCACATAGAAACACGCCAAGAGAAGATGTAACAAGCAATCTTTAAAGGTTGAACTCGCAATGGCCCAGATCCGAGCGCACCCAAAATCTGAATAAAAGCCAAGTGAGCCGCCTAAAGTGCAAGTTAAACATCACCCGAACCATATTGGAGTAGATGAGATAGCCCACGCAAAAGCAAAATATCCACGCTGCCAAGAAGAAAAGCACCAAGCCAAAACTCCTGGATTGATGGGTGCAAAGTCTCCAAAAACTCCAAGCAAAGCTCCTTGATTGATGGGTGCAGAGTCTCCAAGAAAAGCTCCTTGATTGATAGGTGCAAAAGTCTCCAAAAGCTCCAAGAAAAGCTGCTTGATAGGTGCAAAAGTCTCCAAAAGCTCCAAAAATGCCAAGAAAAGTTCCGTGATTGATGGGTGCAAAGCTCCAAAAAACTCAAAACAAAACTCCTTGATTGATGGGCGCAAAAGCTCCAAAGATGCCAAGCAAAGCTCCCTAAATTGACGCGTACAAAGTCTCCAACTCCTACAAAAAAAAAAAAAAGCGGGAAAGATGAAGGCATATATGAGAAATTGAGTAATTGCATCAATTCCTACTACCGGAAGTAAAAGATTGAAGATGGAGCGTTCCTAATCTCTATAAAACTGGAAAATACAGCTCAATAAAAAGAAATAAAATCGCAGCAAATTTCAATGCCTTTCGGACAATTTATCAAACACCTGGCAGGCATAATGCAGAAAACTGATTTCAAGCAACTATGGAGGATGATGATCGATCTCAAGCTCTTATTCTGATCAAGCAACTCCCTGCAAAACAAGAAATACAGCTTGATTAAAAGCTTGATAAAAAACGCAGCAGAAATAACTTCAAGAAAACAAAATCTTCTATCAAGCATTCTGTCGAACACTTGGTGGGCAGAACACAGAAATCAACTTCTCATAGCTATGGAAAGAAGAACTCACCAAGACTTCAACACCAAAGAAAGGGAACAACGAGAAGAATGTTTAGGATGCTGATTTTCGTCTGAGTATGAAAAAAATCTGAATTTTAGCACTCTATATATAGTGCTAGTTTTTTACTCCGGATAGAAGTCTTGTTGCACTCAAAGTCTGAAGATTATCCACGATCATATGAAGAAGTCGATTGTTTTAATCTCCTACTTATCTACATATCTGCTGAAAGCAATCCGATTGACATATAGAGAATTCAATAAGTTGGAGTCTTTTCATTATATGCTCGTATTGTCTGCTCAAAGTAATCCAATGCTTCCTTAGATTGAATGGATAAGTTGGAGTTGGAAACGCAGATGAGTTCGAAACGAAGAGGACTTCTATTGCATACAAGTTTTCTATAGAATAGGGCTGCTGGCCTGCTGCATGGATCTGATAGTTTCGAAGGAAAATATTAGAGGTGGTAGCTTTCATGGCTAAAACTGATACGCAAGAATTGACTTGTGAAATGGACGCCTAAACCTTAAGTAAATTCTTATTTGATTGGGCTAGGTAATTTCTATAAACCCACATCATCTTACATAGCTTCTACGGAACAAGTGGATATAGGCTATATAGCCCAATCATGTTGGGCCAAGTTTAGTGGGCCTATCATCAAATGCACACATATTGCTTCAATTTGTACGGTGGTTATGGCATAACCATTTTCTTAAATCAAGTTGGATGGATTGAGTTGGCGAAATTATGCAAATATATAGGCCCAAGTTATTTATGAAGTGAACTTTTCAAAAGTCAAATTCAAGAACTCCTAAATACGAGTATAAACTATTTTCAAAAACTTCTAAAGACCGGTATAAACTATTTACAAAGTCAAAATTCAAATTCAAGAACTCCTAAATACGAGTATAAACTATTTACAAAGTCAAAGCCAAATTTAAAAAATCCTAAATACGAGTATAAACTATTTACAAAATCAAAGTGAAATCCAAATTCAAGAACTCCTTAATATGAGTTTAAACTATTAAATAAGTTCGAGACTCGTCCATTTCCAATATCCAAGATGTCCATGAACAAGTCTCGATGGGGCAATTTGTAGGCAATTAAATTTATAGACTATTAAATCCTGCCATGTGGAAATTATAAATTAAATATAAAATTATGTATTTTATTTTATATTTTGAAATCAAATTAAATATTATTCCAAGATTAAATAAATATATAATTAATATTTGATTTTGTGGATTTATTGACCAATCAGAAATTGACATGTGGAAAATCTACATAAAATATTAAATATTTTATGTAGATAAATACAAATATTGAGGAGCCAATCAAATCGCGCCACCTCAGCCCTAAAAGCCCAATATGACAGGCAAAGCCCATAGCCCACTCCATTCTTCACCTATAAATATGGGTAATTTGTGGAGTCAAAAAACAGAAATCATTTTGAGAGCTCAAGCATTGAAGGAGTAATTCTCTACGACGAAGTCATCTCCAACAATCAAGGCGTTCTACAAGGAAGTCAACGAGTTCTTCATCAAATTCATCCAAGTCAACGTTTGATTCAGAAATAAGGTGCAAGCCAACATTCAAATCAAAGGAGATCAAGAAGGCGTACTTCCCTCCAAAGATTTGAAGAAATTCGAAGATAATCAGAGGATCAAATAGAGAATCGCAACCCGCATCAAATTCATTTCAATCCATATATTTTGGATTTGTACACATTTTTGTATTTCATTTATTGAATACAATAAAATTTGTGTTTACAGAATGCATCTTCAGTCCGTCTTTTTGTAGCTTCAGTGCGAGAAATCTTCTGAACCTTAATACTAGTATCAGAGAATGTCTCAACTAAAGATTGCTTGGAGATTTCAGTACAAGTCCTTCATTTATTGTCGCAATTACTTCAGGTGAACTTCAGTTTGTCAGTCTTCTTGATTTCGGTCTACCATTCTTCAGTCAGCTTCTTCATCGGTCTTCAATCATCAGTCTTTGCCGCATCAATATTAAATCATACTAACCTATATAAAAATATTAGTATAAAATTTCATAATAAGTAAGAATATGATATTCAAGTATTAAATAATATATTAGTAGATACACACTTATTTTAATTGTATATATAAAAAGGCATGAAAAATTAATTATCATATCATTACAATCAATTTTATCTCTATCTTCATCACAATATTCAGTATCAGTGGAACAATGTGTCTTCCATTTTTACATTGAAAAAAAAACAATATTATCAATATAAATAATAATAATAATAATAATAATAATAATAATAATAATAATAATAATAATAATAATAATAATAATAATAATAATAACAACAACAACTAAAATTTAAATTAAGATAAAATAAAATATTATTTTTAATAGAATTATATACATTATTTATGAAAATAGATGTTTAGATTAGTAATAGATCTTTAAGGTAGAGTTTGATAAAAATAAAATAAAATATATATTTTTTATATATAACCGGATCCGTGGGCCGGATCTGGACCGGATCTGGGTCTCAAAACTTTTGCTCCAGATCCAGATCCGCAAATCTTAAGAGTAGTCCAGATCCGGTCCAGATCCATTGGATCCATTTTTTACAAGGTCCAAATCCTGTAAAAAGGATCTGGATCTGCGGATCTGGACCGGGTCCAGGATCCATTGCCATCCCTAGTAGAGAATGAACTCTAATACTTGAGTTCAAAAAGAGTCTAGTCTAGCAAATAAAATCTAAGGATTTTGGGATTATCGAAATAAAGTTAGGATATTTCTTCTATTTTTCAAAAGATATATTCAAACATTTTACAATTCCGGAAAATATTTAATTCATAATGAAACCTTTCTCTATATATATAATTCGTATAAGAATACAACTATATTCTTAGACCCAAAAACACGCCACAATTATGTTTCTTGTATGTATTTTAAATTGGAATTGTCTAGTTAATTTGTACTCCCTCCGTGCCGCGAGTCTTGACACGTTTGGGTTCGGCACGAGAATTAAGGAGTTGTAGATTAGTGTTTTAAGTGTGTAATTAATAAAGTATAAAATTGATAAAGTAGGAGAGAGAAGGTAATAAAAGTGATAAAGTATGAGAGAGAATATAATAAAGGTGATAAAGTAGGAGAGAGAATGTAATAATTATTGCCCAAAAAGGAAACGTGTCAAGATTCGTGGGACGGCCCAAAAAGAAAAACGTGTCAAGATTCGTGGGACGGAAGGAGTAGTGTATAGGGAATATAGTCATATACCACACTTCGCAAAGAAAAAAAGGAATATATTTAATATATGAGTAATAAAATAAGGGAACTGTTATATGCAAAAAGTCTTGTGAGGTGTTGACTTAATTATGGTGTTTTAAGAATTAATTAATCTGTTGACTTAATTATGGTGTTTTAAGAATGAATTAATCTTAATTAAAATTAATTAATTTAAATTTAAATTTAAATTTATTAATCTATTAACCTCACGGTGAGTTCAATTTCACAATAGATAATCAAATAATTAATTTGGTGGAGTCAAAATTAGTTTTTAACATTAATGTCTTTGGCTGTTGAGTTGTTTAATTAATACTCTCCTTCTTCACGAAAAAACTTTCTACTTGTTCTTTTTGAGACGTTTATAAAATAACTTTCTATCTATTTTTGAACTATACACCATTTATAAATAAGTTATTTATTTTTACTATAATGTTTTATCTACTACTATATGTAGATGACATGCTAACAGCTAGCAGCAGCAAGATGGAAATTGATACACTGAAAACAGAACTCCAATCTAGATTTGAGATGATACTGCTAGGAAATGCAAGAAGGATCCTAGGTATGGATATTATAAGAGATAGGAAGAAAGGTCTCTTATGGTTGATTCAAAGAGATTATATCATGAAGATATTACAGAAATTTAAGATGCATGATTCGAAGGTTGTGGTTATTCCTTTGGGGCAGCATCTAAAGCTCACTTCGAAATAGAAACCAAAGGATGAGAAAGAAAGAAAGAAAGGATATGGCTAAGGTTCCTTATGCAAATGCAATAGGGAGTCTAATGTACTCAATGCAATGCATGGTCTGTACAAGATCGGATTTAGCTCATGGAATTAGTGTACTAAGTAGGTATATGGCTGATCCAGGAAGATATCATTGGGAGGCAATGAAATGGATGTTCAGATACTTAAAGGGTGCATCTGATTTGGAAATTTTGTTCACAAGGGAAGAAAATACATAAAGTTCATTGAAAGGTTATGTGGATTCAGATTTTGCGCCCAATCTTGATTCAAGAAAGTCTCAAACTGGTTATATTTTTACCTTGTATGGTGTAGCTGTTAGTTGGAGGTCATTACTTCAATCTATGGTGGCTTTATCAACCATAGAGGCCGAGTATGTGACATTAACTGAGGGAGTCAAAGAAGCAATGTGGCTAAAGGGAATGATTGATGAGTTAGGGATTGTTCAAGATACTGTGGAGATAGGTTGTGACAACTAGAGTGCTCTACATATTGTTAAACACCAAGTTTTTCATGAAAGGTCCAAACACATAGATGTAAAACACCATTTTGTTAGAAATGTGGTTGACAGAGGTGATGTGAAGGTGATCAAAGTTTCCACAAAAGAAAACTGAGCTGATATGTTGACTAACAAAAAATGATTTTTCGGACACCAAAAAGTTCCCCAATATGTGCTTTATTAGGGAACTTTTTATTTTCGGGGCACTTAGTACATGTGCCTTTTAAGTATCGTGTCCCAACAGGGTTGGGGGCACTTTTTATGTGCCTCAATATCAATAGATTACCCGACTATTTATTATGCCTCGAGATTGATTTCTAGAGACATAAAATGCCCTTTTAAATGTTTCGAAATATATTGATAATTTATAGAGATATTTATTTGCGTCTTCAAATGAAATATCAAGGCATTTATTTGTGTCATTTACTTAAATATCGGGACAAAAAATATGCATCCTTGAAATCTGTTTTATGTCTCGAGATTAATATTATGGGGCACTTATTTGTGTCTTTTACTTAAGTATCTGGACACAAAATGTGTATCCTCAAAATTCTTCTTATGTCCCTAGATTAATATTATAGGGCACTTATTTGTGTCTTTTGATTAGGTACAAAAAATGTGTAGGCTCAAAATTTATTTTATGTCCCCAAATTAATATTATGTATATGTGTCTTTTTTTTTTTGACTTGGGGGAGTTGGGGAGGGGGAGCAGTGGGGTTTGAACCCGGGACCTCACTGTTCACACAGTGGAGAATATATAAAATAAAATATGTAGAGGGTTAAAATAGGCAATCCACAAGTTGTCCCATATAATGCTTAGGCCCTTTTTCTATTAGTATAGATATAGATTGCTGCCACCTTTCTGCACGTTTGATTCATGCTTTTTTGTACTAGCTTCTCATCAAGTGCATGAGCAAAGGCACCTCCAACCCAATTCCATTTTAGTCATTTAGAAATAGGATGTGCCCCAAGTAGTCCCACAACTGTGCTGGTCTATTTGGTAATGGAGGAATAGGAGGATTTCATTTTTATTTCAGGCATATATATATCTTGTCGTTTCTGTTGGAAAGATGAAAAAAAGTTGCCTGAAATTAGCAAGATCACCTGAAATTTACATTTTTTCAGCTTTTCATCGAAGAGATGTGCCGTGATCTTTACCAGTCGGACTCCAGTCGTACAGAGTCCCAAAAATTCATTGGATATCGAAAGATCAGAAGTTCGAAACGCGAGTGCAAGAGCTAGCAAAAATGATCATAACAAATTGTATTACAGTGCGCGTTGCTTGCTAAGAAGTGATAGTATCAGTGCTTCCAAAAATGTGTTGATTGATCTCTCTCTCTCAACCTTAAAGGTCAATCAACGTCTGATCTTGTTTCTCCGATCAGTTGCAATTGCCTTGCGTCTAGCAGAATCGCATAATGAGAATGTTTCTCTTATGTACAAGTTGGTTGGTTGATTTATTCACTTGTTGGAATAGAGGAGTGGTTTATGGACGCTTTCTTTTCTTGTTACATCAACTGTGTACTTATTTCAGTGTTTTCATTGTAACCTCTAATTTATTTTGAATATTTACACAAGTGCCTCATGTGTTCATCTTAAGACACATATAAGTGCCCTATAAAGAATAATTATTGCATTAGAATTCTATTCCTCTTCTACCATGTACTCGAGACATCTGAATCGTGATTATGTTATTATCTTGAGGATGGAAAGCATCCTGGTGGCGGAAACATAAAAAGTTGAGAGGTGAAAATTCATGTGATCATCTCACGATTTTGGGTTACAATTTTCTAGAGAGTAGCAATATTGATTATTGAGTGGCCTTTGTCAGTTTGAGGAAGACAATTGCAAAGGTCAGGGATCGTTTTTAAGTTTTTTTCTTTAAACTTTCATGTTTCAATTTGTTTTGTTTTGTGTTGTCGGACGAATTGAGGAGCAGAGAAGGAGATTAATCCTATATCTATCATATTCTTTTCGTCTATTGATCATTGCTTCTGGTAGGGGTAGTTTCGGAATCCATGGTATTGGTTTGGTGAGAAACTTAATTAGCGTTTTATTTGGTTTAATTAGTATAGGAGTATAAATATAATATTCAGGTACGTGTTCTTGAAAGGAAAAAACTCTGAAATTCCAATACGACATGTGTACACTCATTGAAATATGTAAATTTTGAAAAATACGTTTAAAATTCCAATGGATCCCACATATTGCAACTTTCAAATTTTGAGGGAATATGTAATTGGTTTATCCGTTAAAATATTGAAAAAAAAAACTTTCAAGAATACATAATATTTGAATTGAGTAAATTTAATATATAAATATATTAATTAAATTAAAAATATAAATATATTTAATTTTTCAATTAACAATTTGGTCTATTTAATTCTATTATCTCTATACAACAATTTTTTTAGAAAATTTATTAGTCATTAAACTTGCATTTTCTGAAGTTTCTCCGGAGTTTGATGAATTGTTTACAGTAGTTTCAGAAGGAATATTCGTGCTTATAATAGTATATTCTCATTTACTTTGTTCGGTGTTAAATTGGATAAAGAACTCGCATCTGCAAGACGGAGAGTTTATTCTTTTTTAGCACAATTGATTCCACAATATACATCTCCGGCGTTTTTTCAACTATACTTTTATGACACACGAAGTGAAATTGAGAACAAAATTAACATATATAATGCAAAATCAAATTTTGCCAGAAGCACTTGTAAATATGCTCATGGAAATTTTAGAGGTCAACTTGTATGCAAAATTATTTCGAAGATTGAAAGATGATCCTTCAATGGACAATATTCAGGTTCATATTTCTAAAGATGTCAACTTAGATCAACGAATATATAATTCTCCACATGCAGATCAAGTTGCAGCTATATGGATTGAGGGAAATAATAAAAATATTTTATTGAAGCGGGATATCGTAGTTCATGCTCATTCCGATGACAAGCATAGAATAAAACATTATTACGAATGTTACAATCCATTGCAATATCCACTTCTTTTTCAAATGAACGAAACAGGTTGGCATCAAAATATTAAAAAGATTGATCCCACGGTCTTCAGTTCGTAATACAAATTTTGTTTCTACTTCTACTTTATTAGCAAAAATCATAACTGCGGGCGATATTATCTCCAATGAAGAACAATGTATCTCTATTAATTATAATGTTTACAATTAATTTTACTAATTTGATAAATTGTAGTTTTAAACTTTTCGATTTAAGTGTGAAAAAAATAAAAATATACTTTGAAGTCTTTCTGCTCTTACAAACAATAAAAGATTTAAAATTCGTCTTACTAATTTAGGATGTTTTTCATAGATATTTTTGCATTTTTATTTAGGCATATATTTTGAATATTACTTTCTTACATTTAAATTTATTCATTAATAGTTTCATTGATTCCTTTTTAAAATTTTAATTAAAGTCAATTTAATAAATACAATTAATTAATAAAAATATTCAAAACTATATAATAATACCTATATATTTATTTTCATTGTATAACATCGCATGTGTTAAACGTGCATCGCACGTTCTCACTGCTAGTATATGAAAATGTACATTCAAGTGTAACATGCATCAACAAAACTTCCAATATATGTGGAAGTTTCTTCCAATAGTTCCATGTTACAACCAATAGTTCCAAACTTTAACAATAGTTCCATGTTACAACCAATTAATGTTTAAAATTTCTAGTGCCACTAATTTCCTCTTCTATAGTACATGACACAAACCATAAATACTGACCATAGCTATACAGAGAATGATAAATATTGTACCTCACAAAATTGTTGCAAGACTTCATCATTTGCAAGCACGATCACGCCAAGATCCTTTTTGCCTGGTTAAAACATGCAGAGATGGAAATTTTATCAGCACCAACAGTATAGAAGGGCGTTGAATTATTCCCCATGTAATGTGCAACGAATTTACCTGGTCACTGAGAAGACTTGTGGCAGGAGCAGTTTCAACGTTTTCATCTCCATGATTTGTGCCTTGTGCCTCCTCGTCTGTCTCTGCAGGCGGTGGGTGTGAAGAAACTCCAAAGATCACTTCATCATGAAGGGCCTTCACCTCTTCCTCTTTCCCCGCCTTAAAAAATTGGAGCAGCTAGCGGATGTAAATTAGAATTTCGAAAACATAAAAGCTAGTAGCAACGAATGAGACTTTGTTACCGCCATTGCAAACACTACAACAAAAAATGGCTTTCCGGATACCAAAAAGTGCCCCAATAGATGTTCTATTTGGGATGAGCCGTACTTGTGGAAAGTTGGAGCGAATGAAACTTAGGAGTGAGTGCAAGTATTATTTTTGGGATGAGTCGTACTTGTGGAAAGTTGGAGCGGATCAAATTATTCGCCGATGCATTCCCGAAGCAGAACAAAAGGAGATTCTCTTGCACTGCCATTCTCTAGCCTGTGGTGGACATTTTGGCCCAAAGCGGACAGCGCGGAAGGTGCTCGATTCAGGATTTTTCTGGACCACGTTGAATAAAGATGCTTATTTGTTTTGCAAAAGCTGTGAGAGATGCCAACTAACCGGAAGTATGCTCTATTGGGGCACTTCTTATTTTCGGGGCACTTAGTATATGTGCCTCCAAGTATCGTGTCCCAATAGAGTTGGGGACACTTTTTATGTGCCTCTATATCAATAGATTACCCGACAATTGATCATGCCCCGATATTGATTTTTAGAGGCACATAAAAATGCCCTTTAAAATGTTTCGAAATATATTGATAAGTTTATTTGGATATTTATTTGCGCCTTCAAATGAAATATTGGGGCACTTATTTGCGTCCTTTGCTCAAGTATTGGGACAAAAAATTTTGTGTCCCCAGATTAATGTTATGGGGCACTGACTAACACAATATCGCCATCCGCAGCTGCCAATAGGTGATGAGCATCATTTTTGTTATTACATAAAAAATATAAAGTGTGGGTAGACGAAGCACCCTGTTGTCATAGAAACCAATATCACATACTCGAACGTATAAAAATCTCTAGCAAATCACCTTGTTATCTTTTTTATACTATAACATATCATAAAAGAGTTTGAAAACTTGATTAAGTGAAATAGATACAAAACGAACATTGCAATCTTTATTATCCTAAAAAAACCTGCTGGGATGTTTCTCATCAAGTGAAACCAGCTTATAAGAAATGTTCTCATTAAATAATTTCCAAACTATTACCAGAATCTTTCATCATGCAATTTCAAGACAGAGTCGGCACAAAAATACTTACATGACTTGGTGGATGTGTTTTCCACTTAGAAGTCCAAGCAAAAGTGTTCCAGCTGTAAATTACACTTTCTTGGGTAACTCTTCCTAACAAAATCAGGTCAGTGTTCGTCAGTTACAATAATTCAATTTAATTACATTGATACCACAAATTTAATTTCCAAATTTCTGGTTGGGTTCAATAATGGAAAAAAAAAATTCATATGATAAGAAAATTAGAGGAATCCATACCTTGATAATGAAAGACCTCACCAGTCAAACTTGTTGAACTTGTTGAAAATTTCCATACCTTGGTTTGCAAACTGCAAGTGTTAGCTCAGAGAACTGCACATGTTAGTTTTGCAGTAAGAAATATGGAAGCTACAAATGAAGCAAAGCAGGCGATTCTTAAAGATTACAGCAAAGCTAGAGTCGACATCCTTAAATTCGACCTAGCTTCCCTCGACTCAGTCAAGGCCTTCACTGAAGATGGGATTGAGTTCGGTTTGCTACAAATCATCTTTGGTATAATATACCAAATTTATATTTTCTTGAAACATTTCTCTCTTACAGTCTTGATGGGGTTGATGGGTCATGTCACTTCCACTTGACTAACCTACTCCTAGACAAGCACAAGATGAAAGAAAGCGAAAACCATGGGCATCGATGGCAGAATTGTCAATCTATCATCGGTGGCACATCTACTGGACTCACCTATCCAGAAGGGATTGCATTCGAACAGATAAATGATAAAAACAAGTGAGTTCATCAAAATCTGCTGCATCATAAGATGGCCTAGTGTGATGTTTGATGTTGTGTTTCTACTACATTTTTGTTTGATGGCAGATACGACGACAAGAAAGCATGGGCAACCCAAACTAGCCAACATATTGCACGTAAATGAGTTCTCTAGGCGCCTGCAGGTAATCTTTGCATTGCAATTGTAACTCAAAAGACACACAAACTCTCTAGGAACTGTCGATACTCAAACTCGTGTGTTGTTGCAGAGTGAAGGAGTGAACATTACAATAAATCCAGTGCATATCCTAGGCTGATCATGACCAAGCTGTTAAGATATTCTGGGATTTTTTTCAGTATGTAGTCCAAGTTTTCTTTCTCACACTAAATCTATGTCCTACTGCAGAAATATTCAAGTTTAGACTTGTCTCTTGCACTAAATCAAGATTTTTCCGCACAAGTCTTCAAGTAAACACTTCTCAGTTTTTATTTAGTAATGAAGAAACACAAATCATAAGATTGCAGTGATAAAGGTGTTTTAAGGTGTGTCCATTAGTGGCAAAGGGTAGTAAATATAAGAAAAGAAGGAGAGTAGAAAAGTACAAAAAATAGAATAAGCCTTTAATGTGGACAAAAATTTGAGGGCAACCTAAGCCCTAAACCCTAAAAGAAACATAATCTCTAAGAAAAGAAAAAGAAAAAGAAATGTACAGATTCGATTTGAGGGTTGTTGCGATGTTGTTTATGAATATTCTGAAATCATCCATGGAAGAAGGGATCTGGGACGTGTTTGGGGTGTGCAAAACATAGAGCAAGTTTTTGGTTTTATTCGTTGTGTTGCTCCCGCTCTCTTTCCAATCACTAACAATGAATAAAACCAAAAACTTGCCCTATGTTTTGCACACACCAAACGCGTCCCAGATCCCTTCCTCCATGGATGATTTCAGAATGTGCGTAAAAAGCATCGCAGCAACCCTCAAATAGAATCTATACATTTCTTTTTCTTTTTCTTTTCTTAGAGATTATGTTTCTAGCTAGCTAGTAGATCAAGGCTCGCTCTTTATATAGAGGACATTGACATTGACTGTAGTTAGCTGAGTTTTTAAATTTACCGGTAATAAGGTGAATTCTTTCGGTTGATATAAACCGGTAATTTACAAGAGTTACTGATAACTTAGGTAAATTACCAGTAGCTTTCTCGCCTTCTCTACGAACCCGACCGTCTCTACGAACCCGAGGTAACTTAGGTGAATTACTGGTTCAAAAACTTAAATTTAAATTACCCAGTTCTTAAATTTTGAAAACAGAAAAATGAATAATCTGACATCCTGCACCCAGAGACGCTCTAGTGGACGTGATGTTGAGAGGAACGGGTATGTTTTATCGGATGGAATCGGTAACGGGTTGAGATTCTTCGTGATGTCCCTGACAATCGGAGCAGCATAGTATATAAGGACGTTATTGTTGAGGGTATGCATCACTTCATCCATGAATGTCACTCTTATGAACCAGTCGGAGATGCTTCTGTAATTTCTCAAGACACGATTCGACAGTTCCACCACAGGTGGAAGACAATAGGCCTTTGATGGACTTATGACCAGTGATGTGTGTATTTTAGTTACCTAGTTTAGTGTGCGTTTGCTATGGTTTTATATGCTTTTACATGATTTGTGGTATTTTGGATATAGGGATTGGGCGAAGAATGGAGATGGATCTTGTGGATGGAAGAAGTTGAAAGAAATCGAATTTTGCATGAATTTGAGACGAAGTTGGTGGATTTTGAAGAGAAGATTGAGATTGGGCTTGAAGACAATTGTTTTAATTTCAATTATGTCTAAAACTCATGTTTTTAATTATTTTGGGCTTAAGTTTTGTAAGGGCCGAAACTTACCCATTTAATGGGCTAGGCTTGGTCACTTAAGGGTTTTAATCCCTTGATTTAGTTTTATGGTTAGCCGCCACTTTAGTAGTATATATTAGATAATTAGGTTGACTTTTAAAAACACTTTTTTTTCCTTATTTGTGCTCTGCACGTTTTTTACAATTAGTCTAGTTAGGTTTAATTAATTGCTTTAGCTTTTTGATCAAGGTGGTTAGTGGCGGCTGTAGACGAAACTTGGCAGAAGATCTTGTTTCAATTGTGGTGACATTTATTTCAATTCAATTTAGTTTACTTAGTTTAATTTTTCGGTTTTGAAGTGTGGTGATTAGTTTCTTTTAATTGCAATTTATTTCGTTATTTTTGTGTTTGATTATTTTATGTTTGTTTTTATTTATTTATTTGTTTCTAGTTTAATCATGAGTAGCTAAATTCTTAATTCGGTAAGAATAATGAAGCACTAATTTATCAATCTGTGAGACTTAATTGGTTTTAAAATTGGTTCCTATTAATTTCGATTTATTCCTAGGGTTTAAAGATTATTCTGATTTTATTTATGGCTGATCAACTTAGATTAAATTGGATTACAGTCAATTAGCACCTTCAATCCGTAATTATTGGAATATGGCTGATTAGTGATAAAACTACCATGTTCGTAGTAGGAATAAATTGGTGGATTAATTATTACTAGCGTATCTAGGATAATTGGTCTAAATTGGGTTCCTTCATCTTAATGCTATTAGAATATTAAATCTAAGACTGACGTATCCAGCTAGGTCATATTTTAATAAGGGAAATAGGCAGGACTAGCGTATCTAGCCGTCTATCGACATAGTAAGTAGGAATTGGGGTATGTCAGTGCGTATCACGGTATCCTATAACTAGTTGGTTAATAGGGATTAATTAATTATTGCGTCGATGATCAGGACTTTGAATTAGTGTGGATTTATTTGAGCCGAATTACATTTCTATTGATATTTTTCTAGAGTCTTTTATTTGATTAATTTTGTTTTCTTAGTTTAATTAATATTTTCTCAAAATTAAGGCGTGGTGGCATCACCAAAAATATAGATTTTAGGGAATTGAATGATTTTACCTGCTCTCTGTGGGATCGACCCTGCTTATCATCATACTAATTTGTTTTGATAATTCTACAGGAATTATTTGGTGGTATACGACGTCCACCAACCAGTCTTCTCAATTCAACGATGTCATCCATGTGTTCTGGCCTCTGAAGGAGTTTCGGATTTGCTATCAACCATTTCTGGACAACATCCGAAGCCTGGCAAGGATCATAAGTGGGACGCTTGTAGGAGTACATGTGCTTCAACGCAACCAAATTCAGCTCTTCTGTCTGTCGTCAGTATGATATCATCCTATCTTGCAAAAGAAGTTGCCAAGAAATTGCAAATGGGTATGGATCTGCCCTGCGCTTATCAGATCAGATGTGCAGGTTACAAAGGTGTCAGGCTTTGGATGCTGTCCAAAAATGGCTGATAGCAACTCTAAGACTCCTTCAAAGACCAGAGCAGATGATTTTGTCAATCTCATCAAAATGTGTTCTTCGTACAGTATTTTTTTTTATCAAAAACACGGCTTGTGGAGATGTGTTTTTTAAGTACTGAAAAGTGTTTTTGATCCTCCACAAGTGTTCTTTGTAGCGTGTCCTTTGTAATGAAATGTGTATTAAATAAAGTGTTTTTTTATCAAAAACCCGACTTGTGGAGATGTGTAATAGAAAATGGTTGGTTTTTAAAAGTAAAAAATGCATTTTTAATAATAGAAGTGCTAATGTAAACTATTTAACTTTTAACTTTTCTTTATTTCTCTTAAAGTTGGCCCACAAATATTTAATTTCTTTTGTTTTCATTCTTTTATGCCTTAAAATAGAAGAGTAAAAGCGTGGAAAACAGAAAGAGCGAAGAAACGGCGGTGGGGATCAATTTGGGGACCACATATTCGTGCGTGGCGGCACGACGCGACCGAGTTGAGATCATCCGAATTGAACGCTTTGGCAATTTTCTCACCCACATAAAGTTGGTCCCGTTGTCATGCAATGTTAATGTTACAACTATGTTTAGGCAAAACACGATATAAATAATGCTTTTCAGTGCTTGAAAACACATATTCGTCTAATAGTTTTTTAGGCAAAGGAACACATTGCAAACGGCACAGTTTAGGAAAAAAACACATTATCAAAAACGCTTTTTATAGCCTCAAAACACATCTGCATGTAATAGTTTTTTAGGCCAAGAAATGAATTTCAAAAGACACATTTTACGTTAAAAAACACATCTAGTTGTAATAGATTTTTTGGGGCAACGAACACATTCCAAAGAACACAGTTCAAGTATTAAAACACCATATCAAAAACGCTTTTCAGTGCTTGAAAACACATCCCTTGAATCATTTTCCAGTAGATACCTCCGAAGATGTCTTTTTTCTTTCAGCCTTCTGTCCTGGCTTTGTCTTCTGAAATCTTTTTTTTCTTTCTCTCTTCTGTCCTGACTCTATGATGTTTGCCGTATTTTTTTGGGTATCCAGCGCCAGCCTCACATTTTTCTGCCGCTTTGGATTCGGTTCACATTCAACAACATATGAAGCCTGCTCCTCTTCATTGCCACCTGATGCCTCCTTATCTTCATTGCCACCTGATGCCTAAAAAAAGGTCCAAGTCGACAGTAATTATTTTCTTGGATTAATGATGAATTAATGATGAATTTTCTTAGATGACGCGAGCCAACCTCACATTTTTCATGATGTGCAGGGACTTTGGATCAACAGTGCTGCTAGACATTTTAAAATGTGCTTCACTTTCATTGCGACCTAATGCTTGCTCCTCTTCATTGAGACATAATGTCTGAAAAAAGGTCCAAGTCAATAGCACGGAAGCATTAATGTATTATTAATAAGAAAAATACCTGAATTTTACATCAAAAGGCAAAATCTCATCACAATTACTAATCCCTAAACAGGTCAGTTGGGTGGTGAGAAAAGTTATTGAGGCAAGAGAGCTGCTGGGCCAAGTGGGTTTGACATGTTGACAAATTCTAAGTTCTCAATCAAGAAATTGTATAACAAGCTGAAAATAAGAAAAATACCTCAAGAGTACCCAAGCCTTGCGGTAGTTTCTCTCCTTTGCGACATAATGCCTTAAATAAAGTTAAGATTGTCTGCAGCATCGAACGCCAGAGGAAATGTTTTTCCGTATCATCACAGATGCCCAGTTTTGTCATGGACTAAGTTGGCAAATGTTTTATATAAGCACCTGAAAATACAAGGAATCTTAATTAATAATTTGAATCAAAATATTTGTTTTTTGAAGACCTTACCAATGAAATCGTTAGTGAGAGCACACAAAATGTACTTGCTGCATCTGTAAGAGAACCTTTCCACATCTTCATTGTCTAGGATTCTCTCTTGAGAATGACACTTTGGATCTCTACAGTTAGAGATATTGTCGGGATCTAGTTGTTCAAAATGATTTCCAGCATCAACCTTCGTGAGTTTTTGACCGAGGTAGCTTAACATAGAAGCTAACTCAACTCCATCTTTACTGCGCAATGTACCTTCAGTCTGAATTAAGCCGGTTCGCATGTTGAACCAAGCCTCTAAAACTTGAACCATGCAAGTTATGCTTTTCTTCTTCGTGCCATCCTTTCTCATTTTCAGATAAGTATGTATACGGTCACAGATTACTTGTGGCCAATTAATGTTATCGAACTTCTCGAAATAGTCACAAAATAACATGCACCCCCTTGGCACCTTCCCTTGGGACTTGACAATAATGACAAAAAAGAACATGGTGTTAAGTAGTCTTTTGAAATCATTCTTGTCCTCCTCAGTTTTGATCTACATTATTTTAAGAAAATCATAAATTAGCTTGACAGAAATGGACTGTTGGGAATGAACTTTACCATACTTCTTACAGAGTTTCACAAAGTAAGTCGGTAAGGATGCAGAATTTTTCCTCCTTAACGACTTGTCCTTCGCAGGGCAATCCAGTGAGGTATGCAACTTCCTTAGCGCAAAGCTTGAGATGGTGATCTTTAATAAAGAACGCTTGTTTCTTGCCATCATACAAGCTCACCAGTTGTTCAAAATAGCCCAGGTTGTTCTTCGTCTTGGTTTGGGTTCCAATTAAATTGAAAGAAATAGAAAACACACCGATTTCTTTTTTCTCCTTGGCAAATTTAAAGTTTTTCCCCTCATAAATTTTGGCTAGCGTGTTTAAATTGGATCTGCATTGGCCTTTCCCCTAATCTGAAATCAAGAATTTTGACATCTTACAGAAATTACCAAAACTCCCTAGATAAAATATCATGTTGAATACGAAAAAAACACTAAACAGAGGTAGATAAAATTGCCGAATGTTTAGCTTTGATGTATGTTAGTATGCACTATTAATCCAACTGTGTTATGAAGTGTATACAGAACGCTTTGCGCACAACATTGTTCAGTGCTTAAAAGACAAATCTCCACAAGTAGTGTTTTTGAACTGGAAACACTTTGCGCACAACATAGATTGAGATACAAAACACATCACAGAGAGCGCTTTTCATGGACCTAAACCCTAAACATAGATTCATACAAGAAGCCCCTAAATTTGTGTAAAGCGTTCTGTGTACACTTCATAACACATTTGGATTAATAGTGCATACTAATACTAACATACATCAAAGCTAAACATTCGGCAATTTTATCTACCTCTGTTTAGTGTTTTTTTTCATATTCAACATGATATTTTATCTATGGAGTTTTGGTAATTTCGGTAAGATTTCAAAATTCTTAATTTCAGATTCGGGGAAAGGCCAATGCAGATCCAATTTAAACATGTTAGCCAAAATTTAAGAGGGGAAAAACTTTAAATTTGCCAAGGAGAAAAAAGAAATCAGTGTGTTTTCTATTTTCTTCAAATTAATTGGAGCCCAAACCAAGACGAAGAACAACCTGGGCTATTTTGAACAACTGGTGAGCTTGTATGATGGCAAGAAACAAGCGTTCTTTATTAAAGATCGCTATCTCAAGCTTTGCGCTAAGGAAGTTGCATACCTCATTGGATTGCCCTGCGAAGGACAAGTCGTTAAGGAGGAAAAATCCGCATCCTTACTGACTTACTTTGTGAAACTCTGTAAGAAGTATGGTAAAGTTTCTTCCCAACAGTCCATTTCTGTCAAGCTAATTTCTGATTTGCTTAAAATAATGGAGATCAAAACCGAGGAGGACAAGAATGATTTCAAAAGACTACTTAACACCATGGTCTTTTTTGTCATTATTGTCAAGTCCCAAGGGAAGGTGCCAAGGGGGTGCATGTTATTTTGTGACACTTTCGAGAAGTTCGATAACATTAATTGGCCACAAGTAATCTGTGACCGCATACATACTTATCTGAAAATGAGAAATGATGGCATGAAGAAGAAAAGCATAACTTGCATGGTTCAAGTTTTAGAGGCTTGGTTCAACATGCGAACCGGCTTAATTCAGACTGAAGGTACACTGCGCAGTAAAGATGGAGTTGAGTTAGCTCCTATGTTAAGCTACCTCGGTCAAAAACTCACGAAGGTTGATGCTGAAAATCATTTTGAACAACTAGATCCCGACAATATCTCTAACTGTAGAGATCCAAAGTGTCATTCTCAAGCGAGGATCTTGGACAATGAAGATGTGGAAAGGTTCTCTTACAGATGCAGCAAGAACATTTTGTGTGCTCTCACTAACGATTTCATTGGTAAGGTCTTCAAAAAACAAATATTTTGATTCAAATTATTAATTAAGATTCTTTGTATTTTTAGGTGCTTATATAAAACACTTGCTAACCCAGTCCATGACAAAACTGGGCATCTGTGATGATACGGAAAAACATTTCCTCTGTCTCCTACAGGCGTTCGATGCTGCAGACAATCTTAACTTCTTTAAGGCATTATGTCGGAAAGGAGAGAAGCTACCGCAAGGCTTGGGTACTCTTGAGGAATTTTTCTTATTTTCAGCTTGTTATACAGTTTCCTGATTGAGAACTTAGAATCTGTCAACATGTCAAACCCACCTGGCCCAGCAGCTCTATTGCCTCAATAACTTTTCTCACCACCCAACTGGCCTGTTTAGGGATAGTAATTGTGATGAGATTCTGCCTTTTGATGTAAAATTCAGGTATTTTTCTTATTAATAATACATTAATGCTTTCGTGCTATTGATTTGGGTCTTTTTTCAGACATTAGGTCGCAATGAAAGTGAAGCACATTTTAAAATGTCTAGCTGCAATGTTGATCCAAAGTCCCAGCACATCATGAAAAATGTGAGGCTAGCTCGGGTCATCTAAGAAAATTCATCATTAATCCAAGAAATAACATTACTATTGACTTGGACCTTTTTTCAAACATCATGTGGCAAGGAAAAGGAGGAGGCATCAGGTGGCAATGAAGAGGAGCAGGCGTCATAAGTCCATCAAAGGCCTATTGTCTTCCACATGTGGTGGAACTGTCGAATCGTGTCTTGAGAAATTACATAAGCATCTCCGATCGGTTCATAAGAGTGACATTCATGGATGAAGTGATGCATACCCTCAACAATAACGTCCTTACATACTATGCTGCTCCAATTGTCAGGGACATCACGAAGAATCTCAACCCGTTACCGATTCCACCCGTTCCTCTCAACATCACGTCCACTAGGGCATCTCCGGGTGCAGGATGTCAGATTCATTTTTCTGTTTTCAAAATTTAAGAACTGGGTAATTTAAATTTAAGTTTTTGAACCAGTAATTCACCTAAGTTACCTCGGGTTCGCAGAGACGGTCCAACTCTGGGTCGGGTTCGTAGAGAAAGCGAGGAAGCTACAGGTAATTTACCTAAGTTTTCAGTAACTCTTGTAAATTACCAGTTTATATCAACCGAAAGAATTCACCTTATTACCGGTAAATTTAAAAACTCAGCTAACTACAGTCAATGTCAATGTCCTCTATATAAAGAGCGAGCCTTGATCTACTAGCTAGCTAGAAACATAGGGCACGTTTGAGGGTTGCTGCGATGCTTTTTACGAACATTCTAAAATCATCCATGGAGGAAGGGATCTGGGATGCGTTTGGTGTGTGCAAAACATAGGGCAAGTTTTTGGTTTTATTCATTGTTAGTGACTGGAAAGAGAGCGGGAGCAACACAACGAATAAAACCAAAAACTTGCAGGCTACCATCTGACCACCACATGATTTGACAAGGCACAAACTCCATTAACTAATTCACTTACGTAATGATCCTCTTTTTAGATCTAGATTCCTCAGTTTCATAATGATCCTCTTCCACATACGTATGTGGATCAAACAACGTAAGATCTATGCCCACTATATTAGATACTTTGATCATATTAAATCTGAAAGAAATTTAATAGAATTTCATTTCTGATCATATAGCTCATCATTAAGAACAAAACAAAGGCACAAATATTCACATTATGGCACCACGCCCTTCTCAACAACAAAATTCGGTGGAGCCGGCAAGGCTCCACCCCAATCCTAACCACCCATTTCTAATATTCCTAAGCATAGAAATATAAACACAAAACTTCATTCCTAAAGCCATCAATAGGGCTATCTAGCAACATGCAATAATAGGATAGGGTTCAGCAAGTTACCAGACCAACAAGTAAGCTCTCAACCTCAAGAGTAATCGTCTTTCAAATAATAGTCTTCACAAAGATTGCAACTGCAAGTAAGAAAATAAGATAAGACCAAAATAATAATATAATTCAAGACAGTTAGACGCTCATCATAAATTTAATTAAATATCAATATAGTCGGATTATAGAATATATATATTAAAACACAACCAAAGAGAGATGAAAGTTTACTAGATTGGTAGGCAATTCCTTTTCTCTTCAGATTGTGATTTGAAAAAATTCTTTTGGGATGACATTCACCATGTATTAAGCCAAGAAAAGTAGGAGAAACAAGTAAAAGTAAGTTAAAATATCCCCTACAATTCTAACAACCTTTCAACTAATAGTTACAATCGAATACTAGCCCAACAAAGAATAAAACTAAAGTCATTATCAAATAATCAAATGCAACACACCTAGGTAGCCTAGCCCCTATGTTTGACGAAGTTTGTTTCTCATTGTTTATTAAGAATTTAAGACCCTCCAACAGCTAGCAGATAAGCTTTTTGCTTCCTAAATACAGTCAATTGACACCCTGAGTACTCGAAAAATAAATAAAATCCAACTAAAGCATTTCTGATATGGGTAAATATCATATATCTTGCTCTCGCCTAAATCTTGCTCTTACCTAAGGGACGCTTTTATGTACTTATAATCCCAAATCACAATATATTCTTCTTTTTTTAGTTTATTGACAGATAATATGGAAACGAAAATGGAAGAGAAATAGGGTGAAGAAGAATAATAAGTGGCTGTGTGAAATTGAAGGCTCTCTTTGTTCTACTCCATATTTCTTTGCCTGTTGTACTCTTTCCTAAGGCCATGTCAAAATACAATATATTCAACAAAATAAAAAAGAAAGATGAAGTCTCAACACTGGTAAGAAAAAATTTCTGTCAATTTCAATTTCAATCAGAGACGCACGCACACTCACATATAATTGATTAACACACAGATGCATACCAAGCAAGAGCAAAGAGAGAAGCTCATTGTTCAGTTTGCTTAGCTTCAAGCTTTTCGATGAAAACACAATTCTGATTATAAATCTAAAATTAATACCTGATCCAACAATCCCAAAAAGCAATCCAAAATTAATAACTTCAATTTGCTGTTGCTAATGCTTCGAAAGATCTATTAAATTCAAAGGCACGCTCATCATAAACTTTGAAAATCGATTATATTTTTTAATCAAAATCAAGTGCCTACTAAAAAAAAGGTTGAATGGTTTTGGAAGAGAAAGAGAATTACATCTGCAGAGTGGGCGACGGTTGGGAAGGGCTGCGACGGTGGCAGAGGAACTGGCGGCATCACTCTCGCTGAGCAGTTGTGGAGAAGGCGAGAATTATCACTGAAGAAACTAGACGGTGCCGGCGTCGGGCTGGTGAAGGAGGCCACATCAGAGAGGGCTGCCAGCCGGCAGAGGGGGGTGGCGGACGGCAAACTGACGGGCGGCAGTAGAGAGTAGCAGGCGACATTTGGAGGAGCGTACGTGGGGGGTAAATTTTTTTTGGGTTAATTGCCGCTAAATCCACGAGAAATTTCCAAATTCAGTAATATATCACGACCTTTTAATTTTGCGCATAAATACACCATCGGAGTAATTGGTTTGATTTTTCCCCCAGCGAGCATACGCCGCATAATTAAAGTTGAGTTGGCATGACATGGCAACCAACGTTCCAAGGTGTCAATGTCGGACGGTGAAATTGAACGTCGCTGTTTTAATTTAAGTTAAAACGACGTCGTTTCAACATTTTACTGCGCAATATTACCCCCATTTACACTTTAACCCTAGAATTACCTTATTGTACGCGGGAAAAGGGTGGAGAGTTCAAGAGTCATGACTTGTCGTTGTTCTTCGACTACTGTGGGTGGGATTTGGGAGAAAGATTAAAGAATTGCAGGCTGTCGGATTGAAGGTGGCATCTGGGACCACAAAACACTGGAGAAATGTCTCAAAGGTAGGCCCCTTTAATCATTTTTCAAGTGTTCTTCACTTTATTCAGGAAAAACTGGTTTTTTTTGTGCATGGCTGAGAAAAAGTTCATTTTTGTTCGTTTGCAGCGAAACTTTTTCTTGTTTTTTACATCATGGTGGTCGTTTTATGAAGCTGGGTGGTAAAGATACCTATTTAGGTGGAATAGTTGACTGGAAAACGAAGTTAGATAGAGATAGGTTTGGATATTTTGATGTAATTGAGTTAGTGGAAAACATAGGTTCAATAGTTCTGCAAAACTGTGGTATAAGACTCCGATTGATGCATATGTGGAAATAATATCAGATAAAGAGGTAATGGATTCGTTGGCCACAATTTCTGTTAGGACCAATGTATTGAACCTGTATACTGAAGGTACAAAAGTTGGAAAAGGGTTTAATGGCAAGGGTGACTGTCAGACTATTAGTGATAAGAAAGGCAAGGGTGATGAGTGTGGGATGAGTGAAAAGGGTAAGTCTAAGTTACCTGTTGATGTAGTGCAAACTGTTAGTGCTAAGAAGGGCAAGGGTAAGGTAAGTGAGCATACCCACGTGGATGATGATGATGATGAACAGGCTCTAAATGACCACTATAATGATTGGTTAGAAGGCAGTGATGAGAGTGAGGATGAAGACTATGAACCACCACAAGGTTCAGCTTCTAGTGATGATGATGGGTTGGATGACCTAGAACTAGCCTCGGGTGATGAGGAATACATTCAATCTAGAAAAAAAAGAAGTCTAATTGCCAACAAGAAAATTTTTGAGATGATTGATGATGATGTTAGGACTGAGCAAGACCTACAAGGAGAAGGGTATGTCTCTGAGTACGACTCATCTGATGGGGCAGTTAACTCAGATGAAACAGATGAGGATGAAATGTTCTTGAAACGTAGGGTTAAAATGGTATTCTATGACCCAAAATGTGACCATAAGAATTTGGATATTAGACTTGGTTTGAGATTTCAGGATGGCTGGGAGTGTAAGGATGCTCTTACCACATGGGCAATAGAGAATGGGAGATACATTCATTTCAAAAGGATAGGTCCTAAACAATGTGAGGCATAATGTGATCCTCCTTGTCAGTGGAGGGTTTTATGCTAGCTTAGTGACTGGAGAAGGGTCTTTCAAGATTAATACACTTGGTGGGAGACACAAATGCACCAAATCTATAAATAACAAGTTAGTCAGTTCAAAGTGGATTGCCAAAAGATATCTGAATGTTTTCAGAATAAGGAGTAATATCAGTATTCCTGAGTTGAAAGATGACATTTGGAGGAGATTTGGGACCAAAGTTGAAAGGGATAGGCTATATAAGGGTAGGTCAATTGCCCAACAAATGGTTAGAGGGACAGTTAATGACCACTATGGTATGGTGAGGAGTTACATTGCAGAGAACAAGAGGGTAGATCCAGATGGGAGATTTGAGTTGGTCACTGGGGATTCAAATGTGTTTAAGGCACTTTATATGGGATATAGTGCCTTAAGAAAAGGATTCAAGCAGGGTTGTAGACCAATCTTAGGATTGGATGGTTGTTTCTTAATGACTTGTCTAGGTGGGATTCTTCTCTGTGCAATTGGTAAGGATGCCAACAATCAAATGTATCCAGTCGCATGGGTTGTGGTAGAGATAGAAAATGAAGCAAATTGGAGATGGTTTGTGAAGTGCTTGATTGAAGATTTGGATGTAGGCACAGGTGAAGGCTGGTGCTTCATCTCAGACCAACAAAAGGTATGAGTTAACTTTTATTTTTTTTTTAATAAACTCAGTTTGATTTACAATTATGCATTAACTTTTCTTTGTTTGTAATTGAATTAGGGTCTTGAGAATGCTGTTGCCAACATAGTTCCCTATGCTGAGCATAGGAACTATGCTAGGCATGTTTACATGAATTGGAAAAAACAAGGCCATACGGGAAGCACTTTGAAGAATATATTCTGGAGAGCAGTTCGAGCATCATACAAGGAAGAATACAAGAGGGCAATGGAAGATATGAAGGCAGAGAGTTTGGCAGCCTTTCATGATTTCAGAGATAGGGAAGTTAATAGGTTCTGTAAGGCTTTTTTTCCCCTCTCTAATTATTATGACATGATTGATAACAATATCTCATAAACTTTTAATGGTTTAATGCAAGAGGCAAGATGTTGATACATATGCTCGAGGAAATTAGGAGTGCAATCATGGTTAGGCAGGTGAAGAAGTATGAAGCTATTGAAAAGGTGACTGACTTGTTGTGTCCTGAAATAAGGAAAAAACTTGAAAAATTAAGGTGGCAGAGCAGGAATTGTGTACCTTATCCTGCGTTGGGTGGTAAATTTGAGGTCAACATTGAAGAAGACAAATTTGTTGTTGATGTAGAGCAAAGAAGTTGTACATGCAGGTTGTGGCAGTTAACAGGCATTCCATGCATACATGGGATTTGTTCCATCCAATTCATGGGAGTGGATCCAGCTAGCTTTGTGGTTGATTGGTATCATGTAGCAAGGTACAAACAAACATACGAAATAGGTTTGCCACCTTTGAATGGGCAGAGAATGTGGCCTGAAGTGGAAGAAGACAAGGTACAACCACCAAATATGAGAAGCATGCCTGGAAGGCCAAAGAAGAAACGCAGAAAGGCAATAGAAGAGAAGGACCCAAAAAACCCCCCAACAAACTGAAAAGACATGGGCAGTTGGTGACTTGTAACACAACTCAAAAACTTGCACTAACAAGACGGTGGTTAGAGTTCCTGAAGAGAAGGTATGTGGCATAAATTTGGTTTGTATGTCACATTTTATTTGCTATATTGACTGAATTTTTATGATTTTTCTTCCAAAGCGAAAAAGGGGGAGATCGAGGAAGAAGGCAGATAGGGAAGAAACCCCAATAGAGGAGACTTCATAAGCAATTGAAGCAAGAGAAAGAAACTTTGCTAAGACAGGAGCAGGAGTATACACAAGTCTGGGGTCCGACAACATTTAGTACCATGTAAGTATTCTTTTTGATAGATCATAAGCCTTTAACATTAATGAATAAGCCTAACACTTTCATTATTCCTTACAGATGCCTCAAAACAGCATGTTACTCATGTCAACCGTGCTACAAATGCTGGTGGTACATCAACTGGAAGGGGAAGGGGATCTTCAACTGCAATGGCAGCATCAAGTGACAAGGCAATGAAGAATGTCCAGCCTCAACCAAATGTGGAGGAGTTTGCAGCTACTTCAGCAAAGTTGAGCACACAAGAAAGCTCAAATCATGGAGACTTAACTCAAGTTTAGTTCATCAAGATTTGGTTGTTGATCAAGGCAACTGTTGTTTTTTGTCTTTTGGATCAAGATTTGTTGTTTTTATGAACAATTTGGCTCAGTCAGTGTTTGTGTAAGACAATATAAACAAGCTTCCGTCCTTTTGTGAATGAATGCCATTTTCAGAATCCAATTTTCAACTTTCAAAGTTCAATTCCTTACTTACATTCATGTATATTCTCAGCATTTAATAGGTAAACAAGCTTCCATTGATTGAAAATTAGCTTGATACATAGTTAAGTGGTTGTACAAAAGTTACCGTATTGGTATCTTCTTAATCGAACTAACCCTAAACAAGCAAAAAAGCAAAGAAAACCACCAAAATGGCTATCACAACCCCCATCAAACAACACTTTTTCTTCAATAATTTGATCTCCTCCTTCAACTTTGGTATCTCCTCCTCCATTTCACGGTGCTCCACAATGATAAGGCCAGCATTATCCCAAGTTGACTCTGCCTCCTCCTTCAAGTCAAGGCATTCAAAGGTTTTCCGTCGAAATTCATCTTGAAGTGCATCCCTCTCACGTTTCACCTTAGCAATGTAATTCCTCTGCAAATCAGTTGGCCTCGGGTCGAGAAACTCAAAGAAAGAACATGATTCCTCCTGCCATTCACAACAAACGACATTATAGTGATGCAAATTAAAATCTATAAAACTCGTTACTTACATCTTCTTTGGGACAGCGATAGAACCTCATTGCCGGGTTAGCATCAGTCCACGAAGTTCGGATTTCACAGGAAAGGTCATGGATGCACATTTGTGAACTCATCTCATCGAATCTGGAAGAAAGAAAAAGAAACCCTAGCTTCAAAATTTAAAACTGAAGCAACTTGGGAGTAATTTTAAATAGAGTTGAGAAAACATGGCAACGACATCGTTTTGTTGTTTACGACGTCATTTAATACGAGGATCGAACGACGTTGTCTGCTTACACCGTCCGGCATCGCCACGTGGGTACGCCGATTGCCAACTCAGCTTTAATTATGCCGCGTATGCTCGCCGGGGGAAAAATCAAACTAATTACTCCGATGGTGTATTTATGCGCAAAATTAAAAGGTCGTGATATATTCGTGAATTTGAAAATTTCTCGTGGATTTAGCGACAATTAACCCATTTTTTTCACTAAGTTACCTAGGGTATTTGGTTAATGCTAGTTTATTTTTTGTTTTTTAATTAAAATATATAATTGTTTAAATTTTGTTGTGTAATTGGACAACATTTTCTAGACAAGGTTGTCTATATAAATTGAATAAGACAACAGATTAAAATTACACATTGTCTATTATAATAATAAACAATAGAATATAAGATATGTTGTCTAAGGGCGGTTATAGATAACTGAGTTTCAAAATCTGTTGTCTATAACCTTATTTTTTAAGGTAATAGCCAACAAATTTGGTCATAATTGTTGTCTACATAATAATAGACAACATATTTGGTCATATATATTGTTTATTTAGTGTTGTCTATATGCTAAATTCTTGTAATGAGTGATAAAGGTGTTTTAAGGTGGGTCCATTAGTGGCAAAGGGTAGTAAATATAGAAAAATAAGGAGAGTATAAAGTACAAAAAACAGAATAAAACTTTAATTTGTGGACAAAAATTTGAGGGCAACCTAAGCCCTAAACTCTAAAAGAAACATAATCTCTAAGAAAAGAAAAAAGAAATGTATAGATTCGATTTGAGGGATGTTGCGATGTTGTTTATGAATATTCTGAAATCATCCATGTAGGAAGGGATCTGGGACGCGTTTGGGGTGTGCAAAACATAGAGCAAGTTTTTGTCGTTGTGTTGCTCCCGCTCTCTTTCCAATCACTAACAATGAATAAAACCAAAAACTTGCCCTATGTTTTGCACACACCAAACGCGTCTCAGATCCCTTCCTCCATGGATGATTTCAGAATGTTCGTAAAAAGCATCGCAGCATCAAATAGAATCTATACATTTCTTTTTCTTTTCTTAGAGATTATGCTTCTAGCTAGCTAGTAGATCAAGGCTCGCTCTTCATGTAGAGGACATTGACATTGACTGTAGTTAGCTGAGTTTTTAAATTTACTGGTAATAAGGTGAATTCTTTCGGTTGAAATAATAAACCAGTAATTTACAAGAGCTACTGATAACTTAGGTAAATTACCTGTAGCTTCATCGCCTTCTCTACGAACCCGACCCAGAGTTGGACTGTCTCTGCGAACCCGAGGTAACTTAGGTGAATTACTGGTTCAAAAACTTAAATTTAAATTACTCGGTTCTTAAATTTTGAGAATAGAAAAATGAATTTGACATCTTGCACCCGGAGACGCTCTAGTGGACATGATGTTGAGAGGAACGGGTATGTTTTATCGAATGGAATCGGTAACGGCTTGAGATTCTTCGTGATGTCCCTGACAATCGGAGCAGCATAGTATGCAAGGACGTTATTGTTGAGGGTATGCTTCACTTCATCCATGAATGTCACTCTTATGAACCGGTCGGAGATGCTTCTGTAATTTCTCAAGACACGATTCGACAGTCTCACCACAGGTGGAAGACAATAGGCCTTTGATGGACTTATGACCAGTCTTCTCAATTCAATGATGTCATCCATCTGTTCTGGCCTTTGAAGGAGTTTCGGATTTGCTATCAGCCATTTTTGGACAACATCCGAAGCCTGGCAAGCATCATAAGTGGGATGCTTGTAGGAGTAGATGTGCTTCAACGCAACCAAATTCAGCTCTTCTGTCTGTCGTCAGTATGATATCATCATATCTTGCAGTTGCCAAGAAATTGCAAATGGGAATGGATCTGCCCTGCGCTTATCAAATCAGATGTGCAGGTTACAAAGGTGTCAGGCTTTGGATGCCGTCCAAAAATGGCTGATAGCAACTCTGAGACTCCTTCAAAGGCCAGAGCAGATGATTTTGTCAATCTCATCAAAATGTGTTCTTCGTACAGTGTTTTTTTTTTTAATCAAAAGCACGACTTGTGGAGATGTGTTTTTTAAGTGCTGAAAAGTGTTTTTGATCATCCACAAGTGTTCTTTGTAGCTTGTCCTTTGTAATGAAATGTGTATTAAATAAAGTGTTTTTTATCAAAAACCCGACTTGTGGAGATGTGTAATTGAAAATGGTTGGTTGTAAAAGTAAAAAATGCATTTTTAATAATAGAAGTGCTAATGTAAACTAGTTAACTTTTAACTTTTAACTTTTAACTTTTCTTTATTTCTCTTAAAGTTTTCATTCTTTTATGCCTTAAAATAGAAGAGTAAAAGCGTGGAAAACAGAAAGAGCGAAGAAACGGCGGTGGGGATCAATTTGGGGACCACATATTCGTGCGTGGCGGCACGACGCGACCGAGTTGAGATCATCCGAATTGAACGCTTTGGAAATTTTCTCACCCACATAAAGTTGGTCCCATTGTCATGCAATGTTAATGTTACAACTATGTTTAGGCAAAACACGATATGAATAATGCTTTTCAGTGCTTGAAAACACATATCCGACTAATAGTTTTTTAGGCAAAGGAACACATTGCAAATGGCACAGTTTAGGAAAAAAACACATTATCAAAAACGCTTTTTATAGCCTCAAAACACATCTGCATGTAATAGTTTTTTAGGCCAAGAAATGAATTTCAAAAGACACATTTTACGTTAAAAAACACATCTAGTTGTAATAGATTTTTTGGGGAAACGAACACATTCCAAAGAACACAGTTCAAGTATTAAAACACCATATCAAAAATGCTTTTCAGTGCTTGAAAACACATCCCTTGAATCATTTTCCAGTAGATACCTCCGAAGATATCTTTTTTCTTTCAGCCTTCTGTCCTGGCTTTGTCTTCTGAAATCTTTTTTTTCTTTCTCTCTTCTGTCCTGACTCTATGATGTTTGTCGTATTTTTTTGGGTTTCCAGCGCCAGCCTCACATTTTTCTGCCGCTTTGGATTCAGTTCACTTTCAACAACATATGAAGCCTGCTCCTCTTCATTGCCACCTGATGCCTCCTTCTCTTCATTGCCACCAGATGCCTGCTCCTCTTCATTGCCACCTGATGCTTGAAAAAAGGTCCAAGTCAACAGTAATGTATTTTTCTTCGATGACCCGAGCCAGCCTCACATTTTTCATGATGTTCTGGGACTTTGGATCAAGAGTGCTGCTAGACATTTTAAAATGTGCTTCACTTTCACTGCGACCTACTGCTTGCTCCTCTTCATTGCGACCTAATGTCTGAAAAAAGGTCCAAGTCAATAACACGGAAGCATTAATGTATTATTAATAAGAAAAATACCTGGATTTTACATCAAAAGGCATAATCTCATCACAATTACTATCCCTAAACAGGCCAGTTGGGTGGTGAGAAAAGTTATTGAGGCAATGATGGGTTTGACATGTTGACAGATTCTAAGTTCTCAATCAGGAAACTGTATAACAAGCTGAAAATAAGAAAAATACCTCAAGAGTACCCAAGCCTTGCGGTAGCTTCTCTCCTTAGCGACATAATGCCTTAAAGAAGTTAAGATTGTCTGCAGCATCGAACGCCTGTAGGAGACAGAGGAAATGTTTTTCCGTATCATCACAGATGCCCAGTTTTGTCATGGACTGGGTCAGCAAGTGTTTTATATAAGCACCTGAAAATACAAGAAATCTTAATCAAAATATTTGTTTTTTGAAGACCTTACCAATGAAATAATTAGTGAGAGCACACAAAATGTTCTTGCTGCATCTATAAGAGAACCTTTCCACATCTTCATTGTCCAAGATCCTCTCTTGAGAATGACATTTTGGATCTCTACAGTTACAGATAGTGTCGGGATCTAGTTGTTCAAAATGATTTCCAGCATCAACCTTCGTGAGTTTTTGACCGAGGTAGGTTAACATAGGAGCTAACTCAACTCCATCTTTACTGCGCAGTGTACCTTCAGTCTGAATTAAGCCGGTTCGTATGTTGAACCAAGCCTTTAAAACTTGAACCGTGCAAGTTATGCTTTTCTTCTTCGTGCCATCCTTTCTCATTTTCAGATAAGTATGTATGCGGACACAGATTACTTGTGGCCAATTAATGTTATCGAACTTCTCGAAAGAGTCACAAAATAACATGCACCCCTTGGCACCTTCCCTTGGGACTTAACAATAATGACAAAAAAGACTATGGTGTTAAGTAGTCTTTTGAAATCATTCTTGTCCTCCTCAGTTTTGATCTCCATTATTTTAAGCAAATCAGAAATTAGCTTGACAGAAATGGACCGTTGGAAGGAACTTTACCATACTTCTTACAGAGTTTCACAAAGTAAGTCGGTAAGGATGCAGATTTTTCCTCCTTAACGACTTGTCCTTCGCAAGGCAATCCAGTGAGGTATGCAACTTCCTTAGCGCAAATCTTGAGATGGCGATCTTTAATAAAGAACGTTTGTTTCTTGTCATCATACAAGCTCACCAGTTGTTCAAAATAACCCAAGTTGTTCTTCTTCTTGGTTTGGGCTCCAATTAATTTGAAGAAAATAGATTTCTTACAGATTCCTTTTTTCTCCTTGGCAAATTTAAAGTTTTTCCCCTCATAAATTTTGGCTAGCCTGTTTAAATTGGATCTGCATTGGCCTTTCCCCGAATCTAAAATTAAGAATTTTGACATCTTACAGAAATTACCAAAACTCCCTAGATAACACAGTTGGATTAATAGTGCATACTAACATACATCAAAGCTAAACATTCGGCAATTTTATCTACCTCTATTTAGTGCTTTTTTTCGTATTCGACATGATATTTTACCTAGGGAGTTTTGGTAATTTCTGTAAAATGTCAAAATTCTTGATTTTAGATTCGGGGAAAGGCCAATGCAGATCCAATTTAAACAGGCTAGCCAAAATTTATGAGGGGAAAAACTTTAAATTTGCCAAGGAGAAAAAAGAAATCTGTAAGAAATCTATTTTCTTCAAATTAATTGGAGCCCAAACCAAGAAGAAGAACAACCTGGGTTATTTTGAACAACTGGTGAGCTTGTTTGATGGCAAGAAACAAGCGTTCTTTATTAAAGATCGCCATCTCAAGCTTTGCGCTAAGGAAGTTGCATACCTCACTGGATTGCCCTGCGAAGGACAAGTCGTTAAGGAGGAAAAATCTGCATCCTTACCGACTTACTTTGTGAAACTCTGTAAGAAGTATGGTAAAGTTCCTTCCCAACAGTCCATTTCTGTCAAGCTAATTTCTGATTTGCAATTTTAATGGAGATCAAAACTGAGGAGGACAAGAATGATTTCAAAAGACTACTTAACACCATGGTCTTTTTTGTCATTATTGTTAAGTCCCAAGGGAAGGTGCCAAGGGGGTGCATGTTATTTTGTGACTCTTTCGAGAAGTTCGATAACATTAATTGGCCACAAGTAGTCTGTGACCGCATACATACTTATCTGAAAATGAGAAAGGATGGCACGAAGAAGAAAAGCATAACTTGCACGATTTAAGTTTTAAAGGCTTGGTTCAACATGCGAACCGGCTTAATTCAGACTGAAGGTACACTGCGCAGTAAAGATGGAGTTGAGTTAGCTTCTATGTTAAGCTACCTCGGTCAAAAACTCACGAAGGTTGATGCTGGAAATCATTTTGAACAACTAGATCCCGACACTATCTCTAACTGTAGAGATCCAAAGTGTCATTCTCAAGAAAGGATCTTGGACAGTAAAGATGCGGAAAGGTTCTCTTACAGATGCAGCAAGAACATTTTGTGTGCTCTTACTAATTATTTCATTGGTAAGGTCTTCAAAAAACAAATATTTTGATTCAAATTATTAATTAAGATTCCTTGTATTTTCAGGTGCTTATATAAAACACTTGCCGACCAGTCCATGACAAAACTGGGCATCTGTGATGATACGGAAAAACATTTCCTCTGTCTCTTACAGGCGTTCGATGCTGCAAACAATCTTAACTTCTTTAAGGCATTATGTCGCAAAGGAGAGAAGCTACCGCAAGGCTTGGGTACTCTTGAGGTATTTTTCTTATTTCCAGCTTGTTATACAGTTTCCTGATTGAGAACTTAGAATCAGTCAACATGTCAAATCCATCTGGCCCATCATTGCCTCAATAACTTTTCTCACCACCCAACTGGCCTGTTTAGGGATAGTAATTGTGATGAGATTATGCCTTTTGATGTAAAATCCAAGTATTTTTCTTATTAATAATACATTAATGTTTTTGTGTTATTGACTTGAACCTTTTTTCAAACATTAGGTCGCAATGAAGAAGAGCAAACATTAGGTCGCAATGAAAGTGAAGCACATTTTAAAATGTCTAGCAGCACTGTTGATCCAAAGTCCCAGCACATCATGAAAAATGTGAGGTTGGCTCGGGTCATCCAAGAAAATTCATTATTAATCCAAGAAAATACATTACTGTTGACTTGGACCTTTTTTCAGGCATCAGGTGGCAATGAAGAGGAGCAGGCTTCATATGTTGTTGAAAGTGAACTGAATCCAAAGCGGCAGAAAAATGTGAGGCTGGCGCTGAAAACCCAAAAAAATGCGGCAAACATCATAAAGTCAGGACAGAAGAGAGAGAAAAAAAAATTCAGAAGACAAAGCCAGGACAGAAGGCAGAAAGAAAAAAGACATCTTCAAAGGTATCTACTGGAAAATGATTCGAGGGATATATTTTCAAGCGCTGAAAAGCGTTTTTGATATGGTGTTTTAATACTTGAGCAGTGTTCTTTGGAATGTGTTCGTTGCCCCAAAAAAAAACACGATAAAAACACATCTCCGCAAGTCATGTTTTTTATTTAAAAAAAAAAAAAAACACTGTACGAAGAACACATTATGAGATTGACAAAATCATCTGCTCTGGCCTTTGAAGGAGTCTTAGAGTTGCTATCACCCATTTTTGGACAGCATCCAAAGCCTGACACCTTTGTAACCTGCACATGTGATTTGATAAGCGCAGGGCAGATCCATACCCATTTGCAATTTCTTGGCAACTTCTTTTGCAAGATAGGATGATATCATACTGACGACAGACAGAAGAGCTGAATTTGGTTGCATTGAAGCACATCTACTCCTACAAGTGTCCCACTTATGATGCTTGCCGGGCTTCGGTGTTGTCCAAAAATGGCTGATAGCAAATCCGAAACTCCTTGAGAGGCCAGAACAGATGGATGACATCGTTGAATTGAGAAGACTGGTCATAAGTCCATCAAAGGCCTACTGTCGAATCGTGTCTTGAGAAATTACAGAAGCATCTCCGACTGGTTCATAAGAGTGACATTCATGGATGAAGTGATGCATACCCTCAACAATAACGTCCTTACATACTATGCTGCTCCGATTGTCAGGGACATCACGAAGAATCTCAACCCGTTACCGATTCCATCCGATAAAACATACCCGTTCCTCTCAACATCACATCCACTAGAGCGTCTCCGGGATTTTTCTGTTTTCAAAATTTAAGAACTGGGTAATTTAAATTTAAGTCTTTGAACCAGTAATTCACCTAAGTTACCTCGGGTTCACAGAGACGGTCCAACTCTGGGTCGAGTTCGTAGAGAAGGCGAGGAAGCTACAGGTAATTTACCTAAATTATCAGTAACTCTTGTAAACTACCGGTTTATATCAACAGAAAGAATTTACCTTATTACCGATAAATTTAAAAACTCAGCTAACTACAGTCAATGTCAATGTCCTCTATATAAAGAGCGAGCCTTGATCTACTAGCTAGCTAGAAACATAATCTCTAAGTAAAGAAAAAAGAAAAACAAATGTATAGATTCTATTTGAGGGTTGTTGCGATGCTTTTTACGAACATTCTGAAATCATCCATGGAGTAAGGGATCTGAGACGCGTTTGGTGTGTGCAAAACATAGGGCAAGTTTTTGGTTTTATTCATTGTTAGTGATTGGAAAGAGAGCGGGAGCAACACAACGAATAAAACCAAAAACTTGCAGGCTACCATCTGACCACCACATGATTTGACAAGGCACAAACTCCATTAACTAATTCACTTACGTAATGATCCTCTTTTTAGATCTAGATTCCTCAGTTTCATAATGATCCGCTTCCACATACGTATGTGGATCAAACAACGTAAGATCTATGCCCACTATATTAGATACTTTGATCATATTAAATCTTAAAGAAATTTAATAGAATTTCATTTTTGATCATATAGCTCATCATTAAGAACAAAACAAATGCACAAATATTCACATAATGGCACCACGTCCTTCTCAACAACAAAATTCGGTGGAGCCGGCAAGGCTCCACCCCAATCCTAACCACCCATTTCTAATATTCCTACGCATAGAAATATATATACAAAACTTCATTCCTAAAGCCCCCAATCGGGCTATCTAGCAACATGCAATAATAGGATAGGGTTCAGCAAGTTACCAAACCAGCAAGAAAGCTCTCAACCTCAAGAGTAATCGTCTTTCAAGTAATAGTCGATCTTCACAAAGATTGCAACTGCAAGTAAGAAAATAAGATAAGACCATGAATAATAATATAATTCAAGACAGTTAGACGCTCATCATAAATTTAATTAAATATCAATATAGTCGGATTATATATATATATATATATATATATATATTAAAACACAACCAAAGAGAGATGAAAGTTTACTAGATTGGTAGGCAATTCCTTTCCTCTTCAGATTGTGATTTGAAAAAATTCTTTTGGGATGACATTCACCATGTATTAAGCCAAGAAAAGTAGGAGAAACAAGTAAAAGTAAGTTAAAATATCCCCTACAATTCTAACAACCTTTCAACTAATAGTTACAATCGAATACTAGCCCAACAAAGAATAAAACTAAAGTCATTATCAAATAATCAAATGCAACACACCTAGGTAGCCTAGCCCCTATGTTTGACGAAGTTTGTTTCTCATTGTTTATTAAGAATTTAAGACCCTCCAACAGCTAGCAGATAAGCTTTTTGCTTCCTAAATACAGTCAATTGACACCCTGAGTACTCGAAAAATAAATAAAATCCAACTAAAGCATTTCTGATATGGGTAAATATCATATATCTTGCTCTTGCCTAAATCTTGCTCTTACCTAAGGGACACTTTTATGTACTTATAATCCCAAACCACAATATATTCTTCTTTTTTTAGTTTATTGACAGAATATGGAAACGAAAATGGAAGAGAAATAGGGTGAAGAAGAATAATAAGTGGCTGTGTGAAATTGAAGGCTCTCTTTGTTCTACTCCATATTTCTTTGCCTGTTGTACTCTTTCCTAAGGCCATGTCAAAATACAATATATTCAACAAAATAAAAAAGAAAGATGAAGTCTCAACACTGGTAAGAAAAAATTTCTGTCAATTTCAATTTCAATCAGAGACGCACGCACACTCACATATAATTGATTAACACACCGATGCATACCAAGCAAGAGCAAAGAGAGAAGCTCATTGTTCAGTTTGCTTAGCTTCAAGCTTTTCGATGAAAACACAATTCTGATTATAAATCTAAAATTAATACCTGATCCAACAATCCAAAAAAGCAATCCAAAATTAATAACTTCAATTTGCTGTTGCTAATGCTTCGAAAGATCTATTAAATTCAAAGGCACGCTCATCATAAACTTTGAAAATCGATCATATTTTTTAATCAAAATCAAGTGCCTACTAAAAAAAAGGTTGAATGGTTTTGGAAGAGAAAGAGAATTACATCTGCAGAGTGGGCGACGGTTGGGAAGGGCTGCGACAGTGGCAGAGGAACTGGCGGCATCACTCTCGCCGAGCAGTTGTGGAGAAGGCGAGAATTATCACTGAAGAAACTAGACGGCGCCGGCGTCCGGCTGGTGAAGGAGGCCACATCAGAGGGGGCTGCCGGCCGGCAGAGGGGGGTGGTTGTTAAAAGATAGAAGGATATAGAAGGATAGAAGAAGATTGTATATCTCTTTTTTTCTTGTTATTTCCTGCTTATACAATCATCCCCTTTTATAGTATTAAGAAGGGAGCTGATATTCAATATTACTTCTACAACATCATGAGGATCCCTACAACATCATGAGGATCCCTATAATTAAGGGATCCTTGATTATCTTTTGACTAACTTTATCTTTTGACTAACTTTATTTGTCTGCTGCTTTCACTGACTTTTTATTCTCAACACTCCCCCTCAAGTTGAGTGACGGGATTTCCGATACTCAACTTGGAAAGAACTTCTGAAAAACTTTTGAAGTCTACAGCTTTGGTTAGGATATCAGCGAGCTGATCTTCGGACCTCACAAACGGGAGCTCCACAATCTTTTCCTCAATCTTTTCCTTGATGAAGTGCCTATCCACTTCGACATGTTTAGTTCTATCATGTTGAACTGGGTTCTCAGATATGCTGATGGCAGCCTTGTTGTCGCAGTACATTTGACACGTCTTTGTTGAGTGAAGTCCTAATTCCATCAACAATCTTCTTAGCCAAAGGACTTCGGTTAACCCACTCTTGATCCCTCTGAATTCTGATTCTGCACTTGAGAGAGCAACCACCTTTTGTTTCTTGCTTCTCCATGAGACAAGATTTCCTCCCACAGATGCAAAGTATCCAGCTGTTGACTTTCTGTCATTCGGGTTTCCTGCCCAGTCAGCATCGGTGTAAGCTTGTATCTCAAGATGTCCAGTCTTTTTGAACAGCACTCCATAGTCAAAGGTCTTCTTCAAATATCTCACAATTCTGAGCGCAGCTTCCATGTGGTCAGCCTGTGGTTGGTGCATGAATTGACTAACAACACCAACAGCATAAGCAATGTCAGGTCGAGTATGGGATAGGTAGATAAGTTTCCCTACCAGACGCTGATATTGTCCTCGATCGGCTAACTGAGCTCCTTCCACAATTTGTAGCCCATGATTTATGATAATAGGAGTTTCTGCTGGCTTGCAATCTAGCATCCCAGTTTCAGCTAGGAGATCTAGAGTATACTTTTTCTGGTTGATGAAGATCCCCTTCTTTGATCTGAGAACTTCAATTCCGAGGAAGTATTTTAGTTTTCCTAAGTCCTTCATTTCGAACTCTTTGAACAAGCTTTCTTTCAACTTCTGAATCTCCTCTGTGTCATCCCCTGTTATGATCATGTCATCAACATAAATGACCAAACAAGAGATCAAATCACCTCGTTTCTTTAAGAATAAGGTGTGATCTGAGTTGCTTTGCTGGTACCCAAACTTCTTCATGGCTGCGGTGAATCTTCCAAACCAAGCTCTGGGAGACTGCTTGAGCCCATATAAGGTTTTCTTCAACTTGCAAACTTCACCTTCTCCAAAATCTCCTGAAAAACCTTGAGGCACCTCCATGTAGACTTCCCTCTCTTCTTCAAGCTCTCCATGAAGGAAAGCATTTGTAACATCGAACTGATGAAGATCCCAGTCTTTATTAGCAGCAATTGAGAGGAGTACTCTGACAGTGTTCATTTTTGCAACAGGTGAGAAGGTCTCCTCATAGTCGATCCCATACATCTGTGTGTATCCTTTTGCGACCAATCGAGCTTTGTAACGCTCAATAGATCCATCCGGTCTCCTTTTGATTGTGAAGACCCATTTGCATCCTACAGTTTTCTTCCCCTTTGGTAGTCTACACTTCTCCCATGTATGGTTTCGATTTAGTGCACCTATTTCGTTCTTCATGGCATCTCTCCAATGTGGAATCTTTAAGGCCTGTTCCGCATTCTTTGGGATCTCTTCGTCATACAAAGCTACTTCATAGGCAGCTGCAGTTTTGGAAAGGTTCCCTTTGGCGATACTCCCAATAGAATACCGAGAATTTCTCCCAGCTTTTTCGGGGGTGTATCGTTTCGGAGGAACACCTCGTGTACTCCTTGGCGGTAGCACATATCTCCCCCTATCTTCCTCTGCTGTACACATATTTTCCTGTTCCACTTCTTCATCTTGAAAGATAGGATTAGTAAGCTCGGAAGGTAGCACAGTGGGTTCAGACATTCTTACCCCAGATATCAGAGTAGGAGAAGATCTAGGCGATTCATGTAGTGGATTGGATTGTTCATATGTAGATGAAGTATGCTCGGTGGCCAGGTTAACTTTCTCTGTTGGATCTGCTTCCGGATCCGGCTTTGGCAACCAGCTTAACAGGTCAATTATACTCTCTTTCTCTCTCTCCCCCTAACTGGTAAGATGGTTGTTGAAAAAGTATTCTGTTTCTAAAAAATTGCAGTTCATGGTGGTTAGGATTTGACGGGTTTGAGGATTGTAACACCGATACCCTTTTTGATTGACCCCATAACCAACAAAGACACACTTAAGAGCACAAGGAGAGAGCTTTGTTCGTTCATGTTTAGGAATATGAACGAATACAAAACTCCCAAAGATACGAGGTTGAAGAGTAAGGGTTTCAGGTATCTTAGCAAGGGCAGATAATTTTTGCAAAGGGGTTTTAAGCTGGAGGGTTCTGGTGGGGAGACGGTTTATAAGGTAAACAGAGGTTGCAACTGCTTCTGGCCAAAATGAGGTGGGTACTTTTGACTCAATCATCATGGCTCGAGTCATTTCAAGTAAAATTCGATTTTTCCTTTCAGCAACACCATTTTGTTCAGGAGTATGGGGGCATGTAGTTTGATGGATTAAACCTTTTTGGTGACAAAAATGTTTCATGGAATGATTAATAAACTCCCCCCCATTATCTGTTCTAAGGGTTTGAATATTTTTCTGAAATTGAGTTTGCACCATGGTATAGAAATGAGTAAACTTTTCAAAAACTTCAGATTTGTGTTTTAGAAAATATACCCACGTCATCCTAGTGCAATCATCAATAAAGAGCAAAAAATATCTAAAACTTTGACCCCCCATGATAGGTGACGGACCCCAAACATCAGAATGAACAAGTGAAAAAATCGAGTTTACTTGAGTATTATTAGGCTTAAAAGATTGTCTGTGACTTTTGGCCAAAATACAAGTCTCACAAGATAAACCCTCAGTTTTCATAAGTTTAGGAAATAAAAGCTTAAGATAACCCGTGGAAGGATGCCCTAAACGTCGGTGCCAAAGCCAGGCTTCCCGGTCTGCAGTTCCGTGAGCCAGCATCACCTTGCCTTGTTGAGCTATCTCATCCACATAGTACAGTCCATCCCGCTCAGTGCCACACCCAATAATCTCTCCCGTTCTGATATCCTGAAGAAGACAGAAATGGGGATGCATGAGCATGGTACAGTTTAGTTCCTTTGTAACATGACTGATAGACAGTAATTTGTGTGAAAGAGATGGAACATATAGGCAATTAGATAATTTTAAAGTGGGAGTAATTTCTATAGTTCCGGCTCCTTCAACTTTAGTCAATTCACCACTAGCAGTTTGGACATGGATTCTAAAGGATTGTGATGACTCAACGATATCGGTTTTATCAAATGTCATTGTATCTGTGGCACCACAATCAAAAATCCATCCTCGATCCCTAACTCCTGTTTTATTTGACACTTGGTAGGCACGAGAGGTATTTATGGAATTTATGTATAAATATGGGTCATTTTCAGATTTGTTGAAAACTTGGGGTTCTCTATGTAATTCATCTGAATTTAGGGGCTCAAAATAATTTGAATGGGGTGCATTTTGTGATTTATTCGAACTTGTGGACCGAAAGGGAATAAAATGGGGTTTATTTTGGAATTTTCGAAAAGTTGGAGGGTTTAGTGGATATCCACCAAACCCTATACCTGAATCACCTTCTTCTTCCCCCATTTGCGCCGCCTCCCTCACAGCCGCTGCTCCCCTTTTCTCGCCCATCGGATGATGGCTGCCGCCCACCGCCACTGCCGAGCCGGCGATTTCTTGGCTGTCCACGGTCACCGCTACCTTCCCCTTAGCTGTTCCTCGGTTTTTATCCCACCATTCGGGATACCCCACGATCTAAAAACACATCTCTTTTGTGTGTCTCTGCATCCCACAATGGCTGCAATATAATTTCGACTTGTCCTCCTTCTTTCGCTGCGACGGGGCGCCGGAGCGATTTTGTTGGGGAGGTCGAGCGGTGTTGATTGGTGGCGGTCCTTCCGATCGTGAGAACAGGGGTCGAGCAGCAGCAAGACCCGTGCCGATTCCTCCCTGTGATGCGATCTCCAAGTCGGCGTGGTTGGTTGCCGGTTGCAAAATCAGTAGCCGGGCGGCCTCCCGTCTCACTTTTGAAAATGCCGACTCAGCTGAGGGAGAGGGAGATTCCTTGAGGATATCTCGCCGGATGTTATCGTATCTCGCATCTAATCCCGATAGGAATTGGAATAGTCGCTGGTTTTCAATCAATTTCCGGTACTTTGTGATTCCCTTTTCGCAACAATCGATGGGATTGGGTTCTCTTCTGTCGATATTGAGCCAAATCGCCTGTAAGTTGTTCCAATAATCCTCCAATGTTAGTTGCCCTTGATTTACTTTGTTTGCTCTTACTTCCAGATCATAAATCTGGAGTGGATCAGTAGTTCCACTTCCATATGTAACGGCCAAGCTATCCCATACGGCTTTAGCAGTTTGGTGTTGGGCGAAATTGAGTACTAACTTCCCCTCCATGTTCTGTAGCAGCCATGAAAACACGGACAAATCTGCTTCTTCCCATTTGTAGTAGTCGGAATCCGTTGTTTTTGGTGGTGATGGTTGGCCGGTTATGTGACTGGATTTGCCTCTGCTCCCTATGGCCACCTTCATAAGACGGGCCCATACGGCATAGTTGTTGCCGTCCAGCTTGAATCCCAGCGAGACGTTGTTTGAGTTTTGTACCAGATTTGCAATCTGTAACGTTAACTCATTTGGATTTGTTGTTGTAGTTTCACTCTCACCCTCTGACATGTTGTGGGTGTTCTGTTTTTTTTTTCTGGGAAGGGGGGCTGTTCAGCCTTGATTCGAGACAAAGGTTTGTAGAAAGGTATAGGAACAATGATGAAAATAACTGAGTTCCATGGTTAATCCTGCTCTGATACCATGTTAAAACATAGTATTATCATTTTAGGATTGAACCGAGAACATAGAAGGATATAGAAGGATAGAAGAAGATTGTATATCTCTTTTTTTCTTGTTATTTCCTGCTTATACAATCATCCCCTTTTATAGTATTAAGAAGGGAGCTGATATTCAATATTACTTCTACAACATCATGAGGATCCCTACAACATCATGAGGATCCCTATAATTAAGGGATCCTTGATTATCTTTTGACTAACTTTATCTTTTGACTAACTTTATTTGTCTGCTGCTTTCACTGACTTTTTATTCTCAACAGTGGTGGACGGCAGACTGACGGGCGGCAGTAGGGAGTAGCAGGCGACATTGGGAGGAGCGTATGTGGGGGGTAAATTTTTTTTCAGTAAGTTACCCTACCCTAGTACGTTCGCCCGTGTATCGCACGGCGAGCATCAAAATTAAACGATATATTTAAATAAATAAATATAAATATTAAATATAATCGAAATATAAACAAATGCAAAATATATTTTTAAAAATAAAATAAAATATTGAAAAAAACTCAAAAAATATAATGAAAAACATTAACTTGATGATTTCTTGCCACTTTTTTGTATCTATAATGAGGTTTCTGCAAAATAGGTTGATTCTCATACTTTCATTAATTTGGTCCACTTATAATAGTTGTCCTGTTATCCACACATCAAGAATACTACCCCAGAAAAGCATCAAGTACTTTGGATCAAGTCCAAGCATATATATACATCTTGAATAACCTAAACACGCGCAAATGAATCATGCAATGATAAAGCTAGCTACTACATTTTAGGAAGTATCAAAGAGAACGCCCTTAAAAGACTTAAGATTTTTCGTTCCAGTGTTTTTATTATTATTATAATGAAACACATTTCTATTCAATATAAATTTATGAAGCATCCTACCTCGTATAAAAATATAAGGCCAAACATTCTCTTGCTTATGTAAAGTCTTGACTTCCTTCTTTTGATCTTTTCTGAAACAACTCAACCTAAACATATCTACTAACTTACTGCATGATACAGCATTTGGAGTCAGAATAAGAAATAAATGGTCTCTAGTATCGAACCAATTATTCTTGCTTCGCACACATACACACACGAATTGAAGTCAGAATAAGAAATAGAAAAAAACAAAGAGAAAAGAATAGAAAGAGAGAGGGTGGAGGAAATTTGCTCGGTTTGTTCTTGCGTGAGGCGGCAGGCTAGCCCGAGTTCCGATGACGTTGGTTCGAGGCGGGCGTCAAGACGGAGGATCTCCATCAGAGTTTTCTGAGCAAATGGCGGCTGAATCTCCATCAGAGGTCGGCCGATCGATGCGGTGATGCATGGAATTGGCAAAAGAGGAGGATGGGGTGAGGAAAAGAGTTTGGAAGTTTGGGGATTTTTTCTTTTTTGTAATTAGATTGTTGCATAATTAGAGTAGAGGAAAAAGAAACTCTTTCATGTATGGAAACAGAGAAAGTTTCATAGCAGTTAAGAAGGGAGTGAATAATGGGAGAGAGAAAACAAAATGAGGTTTCGTGAAATAAATGTAAGAAATGGCGTTAGTGGGTATAAGGTGTGTAACGTATATATTTATCCTAAGTTAATTCATATAATTACCGCTTTGTCATAAAGTTGGCCGTAAAATAAATTGTTGATCAACTGCGTTTTTATATTATAAATAGATATAGATTTATTTACAGAATTGCCACAAACTGTGTTTTCATATAATAGATAGATTTGGTTAATTAATGCTAGTTTATTTTTTGTTTTTTAATTAAAATATATAATTGTTTAAATTTTGTTGTGTAATTAGACAACATTTTCTAGACAAGGTTGTCTATATAAATTGAATAAGACAACATATTAAAATTATACATTGTCTATTATAATAATAAACAATGTAATATAAGATATGTTGTCTAAGAGCGGTTATAGATAACTGGGTTTCAAAATTTGTTGTCTATAACCTTAGTTTTTAAGGTAATAGACAAATAGACAACAGAGTTGGTCATAATTGTTGTCTATATAATAGGAGTAATAGACAACGTATATGAGATTTGGTCATATATGTTGTCTATATGCTAAATTCTTGTAGTGTTGGTAGTATGGATCCTATTTTTAATTGTGAAGTTCGATTAATTATAAAATATTTAATATGCATATCAAATTAAAGATCACGATGAGAGCTTTAATATGATATATTTTATGAAAATATTTGATTTTAAATGTAAAAAATAAATTTGTTTAAATATTAAGATTTTATAAATTTCTCTCTCCTCTCTCATCTTTTTTGAATAAATATATTTTTAATTAGTATTTTATTTTAAAATTTTTTAACATATTTTTTTTTCATAATATCAAATTTTAATTGTGAATTAATTTTTATTTTTTCAATATTCAATTCAAATATATTTAATTAAAATTAATTTTTTATTATATTTATAAGTATAATAATTGAATTAGTATTAATTTTATATAAATATAAAAAATAAAAATATTTTCTCGTGCATTGCACGGGATGCAAATGCTAGTGTTCTAAAAATGTCACACCTCAATTCTTGAATGAACAAATACAATCGAGGTGCAACTAAATCATGAAAATAACACAAGGAAAAATCCTTGTTGAAACCGAATAGAAGGTAACAAGTCGGGCTAGGCCCCTTTGGATCACAAGTTTTGTTTCATGCTTCTGATAACCAGTATTCATTAGCATAAAACTAGGAGTTAAGTGTTTAGGCTCAATCAGAGATGTCATTCTAAATTTGATATGAAAGTGTTGGGAACCTTGTGGAATATCCTAACCCTTGTTTTGATTATACCAAAATTCATAGAACTTATATGTAATAGACTAGAATCGTTTTGAACTCAAGTGTTAGAGTTCGTTTCTAGTTTAGTTGCGGTGTCGAAGACTGAAGACTGAAGACTGAAGAACGAAGACTGAAGAATGAAGACTGCAGATACCAACTAAAGTATCAGTTGAAGAATCAGTTGAAGACTGATTATTTAATGCGCGCAAAGGACTGATACTAAAGTCAAGTATTAGTTGAACATTCCTCCTAGGACTGATCTTTCAACGTTCAGAGGAAGCCACGTACGCATAAGTACAGCCGCATTACATGCAGAGATCTCAGAATATCTTATCTCTGCAGAGGTCATTCCTATCTGGTGGTTACTTTTCAGAGATGTCACATCTCATGTCCATCAAAGAGAGCCGTTTCCACACAGACAAGGAACCTCGAAGATTGAAGCCTCAGCCCAAATTCGAATTGCTCTCCAACGGAAGAAATCTTGAGGACGATTTACACCAATGGATCTATTCAAGAGTTCTCCTACAAATAGCGCTTGAGGATCACTTCAACCTTCACCGATTCAACGACATAAGCTGAAGCTCTGCCGAAATTGCTACTCAGCCTAAAGCTTAACCGCCCCAAAGCTTGAATCGAAGAAGAGAATTCCAAAGCCAAAATCAATCACTGCTGATTACATACATTCTCTTAGACCCTAGGCATATATATATGTTTACCCAGAAGCCAAAGGTCAAACTTGCTTCAAAGAACTTGTTCTTTGTAAGTATAGTCGGCACTCGTTCAAACCTCTCCCCCATAAGAGTGTTTGAGTGGTTCGGAGTTCAGGAAGGTACTCTGAACTCTAAGTGAAAAGTCTGAGCACGAGGTGTGCTTAGCAGGGAAATCCTACGCGAGGTGTGTGGGTGCTGAAGAAGGGTTTTCTTCAGTTTACGGTTGTGTGCACCAGGCAAGCACACGGGTACGGTTTGCAGTGCACCAGTGAAGCACTTGCGGAGTGGATTGTTGGTCTGATCAACCAGCCATGGATGTAGGAAAGGGTTTTTCCGAACCACGTAAAAGTCTCTGTGTTATTTACAGCTTTTAGTTTTACATTCTTACTTGTGCTATTTCTATTGATAAAACTGAACACTGACTAATAGCAAAGAGAAACCTTAATCCAACAATCTGCTCCACCGAGGCTATTACGAAACTAAGTTTAATTTCCGCTGCGTATGATATCAATCTGACTGAACTATCCTCTGATAGTAAGAAAGAGTGATATCATCTCTATCTTTGCAAACACGACTGAAGCCCTTACTTGGATCAGTTAAGTTCCAGTAACTTAACTGATAACTCATTACTGAAGAGCTTTCAGTATCAGTCGTCAACCCTGTTGGTCAAAACTGATTTCAGTAAAACAGGAGTCCTTGTTTGCATGCAAAGTTTCGTTTTGATCTCTGACTGAGATCCTTCTGATTGAGGTCAGTAGATTAAGTGAAAAATAGCCCATAGGTGTATTCCCCCCCATACACCTATTCGAGACCCTCAGGACCTAACAATTGGTATCAGAGCAGGTTGTTCGCAAGAACTATCTGCATCTGACTAGGTTCTACTTGAACTAGATCCTTTTTCTTAAAGGTCTCGAAAAAGTTTTACTCTTTCTTTTTGTGCTTGCTATTTGCTCTATCTGCTGTTATCTGTTCTCTCTTTTTTGATGGAGACTAACCACAGCAGATTATCTTCTCTACCTATGTTTAGTATTGAAAAATACGACATATGGAAGTTTCGGCTTGAAAGCTTCCTCACCGCCCAACATTGCCGAATGTGGGAAGTCAGCGGACCGATCACCATCACCGAAACTGTCAAAAGGGTTCCTAATGATCTCCATCAGGATCCTTACGATGAGGTCCAGCCCAAGTCAAATGCAGACTTCACCACAGAAGAAAGAAAGCAAGATGAGTTAGACAACCTCGCCAAAAGCATCATCTCCGGCACTGTTCCCGACAAGCATGTCATGAAGATCATCAAGTGCGGAACTGCAAAGGAGATGTGGGACATTCTGGAAAGAATGTGCGTAGGTTCCGAGGAAATCAAGGAGAATAAGCTATCAATAGCTTGCCAGAAGTTCGACTCCTTCCTAATGCTCAAGAATGAATCTGTCAAGGAAATGGAACAAAGATTCAATCTCATCTTGAATGAAGTTCAATCCATTTCCAAAGACAAATACACTCAACGAGAAATCAACCTGAAGATTCTTCGAGCACTGCCACGTGGAGAATGGCAGATCTACTCAGTCGCTCATCAACATAAGCCAGGATTCAGTCAGCTCCCGACAAACAAGCTTTTCTCCGATCTCATGGCAAATGAGTTCGACCTTCTGAGAAATCTTGGTAACAAGAAGGCTGGAGGATCAGACGAAGATGGTCCATCAACCTCAAGAGGAGTTGCACTGAAGGCCTCAACCAGAGAAGGCAAGAAGCAGATCAAGGAACCAACGGAACTCAACCCAGAGGACTTCTTCAGTCAATATGCCTTGTTGACTGAAAGATTCAACAAGATGGAGTCCAAGTTCCGGAAGTACAGAAGGTTCCACAAGCAGCACTACAAAGGAAAAGAAAGAGAAGGCAACTCCAGACATTCCACAGATCGAAGCGGAGAAAAGAAGTCAGCCGCTTACGACATCAAAGATATGGAATGCTTTGGATGTAGAAAGAAAGGGAACTTTCGACATGAATGCCCTGATCTGACTCCAGCTGAGCGCAGAGAACTGAAAGCTAAGAAAGATCGTAGCTTTTCCAAGAAGAAAGCGATGGTTGCTGACGATGCTGACTCTTCCAAGGACACATCAGAATCATCCGACTTCGACAGTTCCACCTCAGATGATGAGAGCCGAGCCCTGATGGCCAATGAATCAGAAAGCGTGGCTGACAACAGCTACGACAATGGAATGAATGGCTCAGAGGTAAACTCTCACTCAAAAACTCCATTTACTGATAACTTCCTGATACTTTCAGGAGACCACTCAGAATCTGGAGATAGCTCATCCGATGAAACAGACGAGTTTGATCAGCTCATGACTGATCACTGTCAGCTGAGGAAAATGTTCGAAAATCTCCTCAAGCAGAATCAGAAAATGGACAAGGAGATCAATGATGAACGAGCTAAGAATCAGACAATCATCTACTTTCTGGATGAAACTTGTCTTGATCAGCTAATCATGGAGAACAGCCGACTGGAAAAAGAGATCAGAATCTCCAATTCAGAATGTGAAAGAGCGTCTCATGAAATCAAGAGGCTCAATCACAAGCTGGAAGAAACAGTCAAGAACTGCATGATGCAGTCTCCCATGATGAGCAACTTTCCATCGAAAGGACTGGTCAACAGCATCAGAGGAAAGGTTGCAGCTGTCAAAGGAAAGGATATCATGATCATCTCAAAGGACGATCCTTCTGAAATCTCAACCTCAGAAGAATCAAGAGATCATGATATGGATGAAGTTCGCAAGCGCAGACTGATGGCTAGATCAAATGTTCCACCTCCACGAAGCTTCAGACGAGCTAAGGAGGCCCCCAACCAGATCATTCTACTGAGAAGACTGGAAAGTAGATTTCAGTCAAAGATCAGGGAAGGAACACAGGAGCCAAGAAGAATCTTCCTCATCAATCCAGGGGGAAGAAAAGCCACATCAGTCAGAAACTGACATCCTCAGTTCAGTTTCAGAAGGAACAACATCCATGGAGACCAAGCAATGCTGAGTCCAGACGAACTGAGAGCCATCCACGACAACTAGCTATTGGACATCAGTCAAGTCTCCAAAAGTCTGCAAAGACTCAAGTATCTCAGGGAAGATACTTCGCCGAGCAAAGAAGACCTCAACCACTCATCAGACAGAACTGCTACAAGAGTGAGGCCTTCAAAAGGATTTCTCAATAGAAGAATGCTCATGTGCCACCTGAAGCGCCAACGATGTCAATCGGACATTCAACAAAGCGCAAGAGATCAGCCAGACCAACTCTGAAGCAGATATGGGTTCCAAAGGGAACTCGAGCTAACATCGAAGGACCCAAAGCTTGATTGGGTGCCTGAAGCAACTCTTCCTTGCATGTCAATGTCAGGAAACACAAAAAGAAGGAAGAGGCCAAAGCTTCAATCAGAACGTGGTATCTGGACAGTGGCTGTTCTAAGCACATGACGGGCTATAAAGAATATCTATCTCAGTATGTTGAGAAAGCTGGATCCAAAGTTGCATTCGGAGACAACTCAATCGGAGAAACAAAAGGCTACGGTGTGCTCAACATGGGTAACGCCAGTATCAGTAATGTTAGCTTTGTTTCTGGTCTTAAACATAATCTGTTGTCTGTGAGTCAATTTTGTGACAGTGGTTTCACAGTGAAAATCAAGAAGTATGAATTCACTGTTAGAAACAATCAAAAGAAAGTGGTTCTGAAAGGATTCAGACAAGAAAGTCTCTACGTCGTTTCTTGGGAAGACAGCCCACCAGAAACGTGCCTCATCAGCAAGAGCAGCTCGGAGCTCAATTGGCTATGGCACAAGAGACTCAACCATCTCAACTTCAAGACGATCAACAAACTTGCTAAACATCAACTGGTAGAAGGCCTTCCTTCTATTGTGTTCCAGAAGAAGCAAGAATGTGAAGCATGCCTCAGAGGAAAGCAGACGCGGACACATTCAAGTCAAATTCAGGACACTCCTCTGAAAGGATTCTGCATCTACTTCACATGGATCTATTTGGCCCGATCACTCCAAGAAGCTACAACGGTAGGAAGTACACCTTAGTAGTTGTGGATGATTATTCACGATATACTTGGGTTATCTTTCTCTTCAAAAAGAAAGAGACACTGGAGGAACTGCCAAAGCTGCTGAGAAGATGAGCGTTGAAAAGAAAGTCAACATCATCAGCATCAGATCAGATCGTGGGACTGAGTTCCTCAATACTGTCATTCGTAAGTATTGTGATGAACAAGGAATCAGTCATCAAACTTCTGCAGCAAGAACTCCACAGCAGAACGGAGTTGCAGAAAGAAGAAACCGGTCTCTAAAGGAAGCAGCAAGGACGATGCTAGCCGAGTCAAAACTCCCCTTGAAGTTTTGGGCCGAAGCAGTCAACAACGCATGCCACACGCAGAATCGCTCCTTCCTCACTCAGAGACATGGAAGAACTCCATACGAGTTATGGAAGAACAGAAAGCCATCGATTGCCTACTTTCATGCTTTCGGTTCTAAGTGTTTCATACACAACAATGATAAGAAGAGGTTGAACACTTTCGATAGCAAGGCTGATCCAGGAGTCTTCCTTGGATACTCTGGAACAGAACGTTCAAGCAAAGCCTATCGAGTGTTTAATACTCAAACTCTTTGTGTTGAAGAAACACCTCATGTGATCTTTGATGAGTCTACAGATGGTTTCAGGGAACAAGAAGCTGAAAAGTGTGTTCAGATCACTGAAGGTTCCAAAGCTGAAATTCACAACACTGAGCCCTCTACTGTCTTGATATGGGGACCACGCAAAGATGAAGATACTAAGATGCTTCAGTATCAGAAGATCAACCAAAGGTCTGAAGTTCAGACTGGAGCCAATGCAGATGGCATCAGTCAAGGGGGAACTCCAGTTGCTGAAGTTCGAGTTGAACGCGCAGAAGCCGCCCCAGCTCAACTCTCCCCTGCTCCAGAAGGTGCTCAACATCCCAGAACCATTCTGACCGAAGAAGCCCCACCTTCCCCAGAAGAAATCAAGAAGTATCGAAGATGGTTTGAACTCCACTCAAAGGAGAACATCATTGGAGAACCATCAGATGGCGTCAAGACTCGGAGATCAATGTGCAACCTCGTCTTCGACATCAATCAGAACAGCATCAACGAAGATAAGAATTTCAGCTGTTTCTTATCAACTACAGAGCCCAAGGATATTGAAAAAGCTCTGAAGTCTACTCAGTGGGTCATCGCAATGCTAGAAGAACTCAATGAATTCAATCGAAATTCAGTTTGGGAGCTTGTGGATCGACCAGACGATGCAAAGGTGATTGGCTTGAAATGGATTTTCAAGAACAAGGAAGACGAAAAAGGAAACGTTTTGAGAAACAAAGCAAGGCTAGTGGCTAAAGGATATAGTCAAGAAGAATGAATCGACTACGATGAGATATTCGCTCCAGTTGCCAGATTGGAAGCAGTCAAACTCTTCTTAGCCTTCGCAGCTCACAAAGGTTTCAAGGTACACCAAATGGATGTCAAGTGTGCATTTCTCAATGGAGTGCTCACAGATGAAGTCTATGTAGAAAAGGTGTACAAGCTGAAGAAAGCGCTCTATGGGTTGAAGCAAGCACCAAGAGCGTGGTATGATACTCTCTCGGAGTATCTGGTTGAATAAGGCTTCAAAAAGGGATCTGTGGACAGAACTCCGTTCACTCTCAAAGAAGGAGAAGATCTCTTGCTTGTTCAGATTTATGTCGATGACATAATCTTCGGATCCAAATCCGAACGCATGTGCAAGAAGTTTGCTGACATCATGACCAACAAATTTCAAATGTCCATGATGGGAGAAATGAATTTCTTTCTCGGATTGCAAGTCAAGCAGACCAACGAAGGAATACTGATCAGCCAGTCTAAGTATGCAAAGGAGCTGATAGCTAAGTTCGGTATTCAGCACATGAAGTCAGTCAAGATCCCAAGAACACAAACTGGAAAGTTGATCCAGGTTCAGAAGAAAACTCTGTTTCTTCGAAGAAGTACAGAGAAATCATTGGATCTTTGCTGTATTTGACTGCGAGCAGACCAGATATCGCATTTGCAGTCGGGGTATGTGCAAGATATCAATCAGATCCTAAGGAAGCTCATTTGGATGCAGCAAAGCGGATTCTGAGATATCTCAAAGGCACGCCCAATTTAGGATTGTGGTATCCAGCAGACGACGACATCAAGCTCACCGGATATTCTGATTCAAACTTCGGTGGATGCAAGCTTGATCGCAAATCAACCTCCGGAACATGTCAATTCCTAGGCAACAAGCTCATCTCTTGGTTTTCAAAGAAGTAGACTTCAGTCGCCACCTCTACAACTGAAGCTGAATATGTTGCTGCCGGAAGCTGCTGCTCACAAATCCTGTGGTTAGTCCATCAACTAAAGGACTATGGGATCGACGAAAAGGAAGTTCCTATCTATTGCGACAGCTCCAGTGCTATTGCAATCTCCCAGAATCCAGTTCACCACACCAGAGTAAAGCATATTGAAATTCGACATCACTTCATTCGTGATCATGTCGAAAAGAAGAATGTCTCTGTGGAATGGATTCCCACTGCTATTCAGAGAGCGGACCTGCTGACCAAGGCTCTTCCAGAAGAGAGGTTCAATGATCTATGTACAAAGATCGGCCTCATCAACCCTGAAGAGTGATGCTGTGTTTGAATATCTTCTCAAACAGTCATGCTGACTGGTGGTCAACCAACTGATGATTCAACGATCGCCGACGTGGAAAGCAATGAAGTCCGAATACTCATCTGAAGAAGAAGTCATCCTGATGAATCAACCAGGATCACGTGGTATCAACTGACTACTATGTTCAGTTGATCAGTAAGTATTTTAAATGCTTACATTTCAAAATCAGTTATTTCAGTTAAGAGCTTTAAGTTTTTAGTTCAAATCTTTTCTCTAACTGATCAGTTTTTGAATCTTTCAAAAACTTTAACTGATTGTTGGAAATTGTTGGAAAATGGAATATCCGAGAAGGACAAGATTTTTTAAAAGTGAAAATCTGTTTTGATTGAACTTGTCCTGATCTTATTGCCAAAAATCTTTCCAACCTTTTTGCCTCTGCAATAAAATTTCTTGAAAAGCTCATTGACATGACAGTATGTAATGATGCCTTTCAACTTTTTGAAGACGCAGTCCCTCGCAGTGACGGCGGACGCGAATTTTCTCTTCAATTTCATTTTAGGCACAGTTTTCGAAAAACCTTTCATCTTCTTACATGGTTCACATCTTGTCTATTTATACCATGTTGTCTTCACAATTTTTCTGCATCAACTAACAACTCTCCACAGCCTTCACTGTGAGAAAAAGTTTCAATTGTTTCAAAAGTTGCAGAGAAAAATTGTTCCGACTAAAGGAGAAATCTATGACTGCAAAGTCATGGAGTGGAAGAATGACGCTCACATACCTGGTCTTCACCGGACCCTTCCACTGGATCTCAACGTCTCTCCGGCGTCAAAGTTTGCTCTACCCTCACTTGTGTCCAGAGAAGCGAGTGTCTTCCATTCTCATGCATGGCGCAAAAAGCTTTACCGCTTCTGGAGGAGATATTCCTTATCGCATATGTTGCGCTCCTCCCTGGCTTGCAACACACAACAGGACCTCTCTCGTTGTTGGCCAGCATCTTCAGCCGCACCGGGTCTATTCTTCACAGACCCTGGGTCGGCGAGTCGACGGTGTTAGTCTTCTCAGCTGCCACCGCTTCGATTCTTCCTTCTCACGGCCATCCCTCTTCTCTCTTTCTTTCCAATTCACCAACCTGATCCTTCTCCTCATAAGGCAGCCCTCTCCTTCTTCCAAGGCAGCCTTCTTCTATCTTCCGCCTTCTACGTTTTCTTGTCCTCATCCACTTCTCTGTCTCCCTCCTCTCCTCACCCCACCACTGGCGTCCTCCTCTTCTGTTTATCCGGACTCACTCTGTTCTCAAATCTTCTCACGAGCTTCTGAGACTAGGAGTTGGGTACCGTCTGATCATAGCCTCCATCGTCATCTCTCTTTTTGATGTTGCTAAAAAGGGGGAAAGTTGGGAAAGTCAGAAGTCAGAGAGAAACCTTTTCTTGAGGGTTGCTCCTGTCCTCTAACTCTTGACTGATGATGGAACAGCAAAGGATCACCAGAAGTTGTAAGGATGACGTTCCAGTAAAGACCTCAAATCAACGGAACACAAGTGAGAGTGGAACAAGCTTAGGAACATGAAGACACGAAGACAGAAGATGAAGATCAAGAAGTTCAAGGCGCAGCCAAGCAGACTGCTGGAGTCCATGGGTTTCCCATGTTGTTTTTGTTTTTCGTTTTACCCAATGTAAGTCTTGCTCTGTACCTCGACTGATGGCTTATCAGTCTTCTTTAATGAAATGAACTTCCTATTGATCTCAACCTGAAGACAATGACTCTTTGTCCAGGCTCTGATTATGGTTTTTCTGTCTTCTTTTTGTTCTGTTTTTAGAACTGTTTTCGTTATTGCTCTAAGTACAAGTTTTTAGGTTCTATTGTTAAGGGGGAACTATTTTCACCCCATGTTTAGAACTTGTACTGTGAGTTCAGTCTTTTTACTGTCTAGAACTGCTGTGTGGTTTTGGCATCATCAAAAAGGGGGAAATTGTTGGGAACCTTGTGGAATATCCTAACCCTTGTTTTGATGATACCAAAATTCATAGGACTTATATGTAATAGACTAGAATCGTTTTGAACTCAAGTGTTAGAGTTCGTTTCTAGTTTAGTTGCGGTGTCGAAGACTGAAGACTGAAGACTGCAGATACCAACTGAAGTATCAGTTGAAGAATCGGTTGAAGACTGATTATTTAATGCGCGCAAAGGACTGATACTAAAGTCAAGTATTAGTTGAACATTCCTCCTAGGACTGATCTTTCAACGTTCAGAGGAAGCCACGTACGCATAAGTACAGCCGCATTAAATGCAGAGATCTCAGAATATCTTATCTCTGCAGAGGTCATTCCTATCTGGTGGTTACTTTTTAGAGATGTCAGATCTCCTGTCCATCAAAGAGAGCCGTTTCCACACAGACAAGGAACCTCGAAGATTGAAGCCTCAGCCCAAATTCGAATTGCTCTCCAACGGAAGAAATCTTGAGGATGATTTACGCCAACGGATCTATTCAAGAGTTCTCCTACAAATAGCGCTCGAGGATCACTTCAACCTTCACCGATTCAACGACATAAGCTGAAGCTCTGCCGAAATTGCTACTCAGCCTAAAGCTTAACCGCCCCCAAAGCTTGAATCGAAGAAGAGAATTCCAAAGCCAAAATCAGTCACTGCTGATTACATACATTCTCTTAGACCCTAGGCATATATCTGTTTACCCAGAAGCCAAAGGTCAAACTTGCTTCAAAGAACTTGTTCTTTGTAAGTATAGTTGGCACTCGTTCAAACCTCTCCCCCATAAGAGTGTTGAGTAGTTCGGAGTTCAGGAAGGTACTCTGAACTCTGAGTGAAAAGTCTGAGCACGAGGTGTGCTTAGCAGGGAAATCCTACGCGAGGTGTGTGGGTGCTGAAGAAGGGTTTTCTTCAGTTTACGGTTGTGTGCACCAGGCAAGCACACGGGTACGGTTTGCAGTGCACCAGTGAAGCACTTGCGGAGTGGATTGTTGGTCTGATCAACCAGCCGTGGATGTAGGAAAGGGTTTTTCCGAACCACGTAAAAGTCTCTGTGTTATTTACAGCTTTCAGTTTTACATTCTACTTGTGCTATTCCTATTGATAAAACTGAACACTGACTAATAGCAAAGAGAAACCTTAATCCAACAATCTGCTCCACCGAGGCTATTACGAATCTAAGTTTAATTTCCGCTGCGTATGATATCAATCTGACTGAACTATCCTCTGATAGTAAGGAAGAGTGATATCATCTCTATCTTTGCAAACACGACTGAAGCCCTTACTTGGATCAGTTAAGTTCCAGTAACTTAACTGATAACTCATTACTGAAGAGCTTTCAGTATCAGTCGTCAACCCTGTTGGTCAAAACTGATTTCAGTAAAACAGGAGTCCTTGTTTGCATGCAAAGTTTCGTTTTGATCTCTGACTGAGATCCCTCTGATTGAGGTCAGTAGATTAAGTGAAAATAGCCCATAGGTGTATTCTCCCCTCCCCCCCATACACCTATTCGAGACCCTCAGGACCTAACAGAAAGTCTTAAGTTGAGAAAACAAAAGACAATATATTATTTACTGCTACAGCGGAAGTCTTAAAAGGAAGTTGACCCTAAGCCTCAGCTTAGTCCCGTCAGCACCAGCCAGCCAACCTGAAACATTTGAAAGTATTTTGGGCTAAGTACTAATGTACTCAGTGGGCATGCATTTCTGAAACATTTCATATTTTCGTAAAGACAGTTTATCCAATCATAATTGACATAACTTAGAAGATTTTAAATTGAAAGAACTTCTAAGCATGCTAAAACATTTCATTTTATTTGTGCGCATATGTCACACTCTCTTTCCGTTACTCGCTGTGATCCCGGACCTTTTAGCCACCAACGGATCCATTTCTTTCCATTGCACTTGCCCTGAGGACGTAACTCAGACAAGTTGAATTGACCTCGGGACGCTACCCAGGCAGGCCTTACATGATACATGCTCCGGAACACATCCCGTCGAGCACCCTTATAACGCCTCTGGCCAGTGCCCGATGGAGATCAACCCACCAGGTCAGCTAGCATGTGTACACGATTCTCAGACAACGTGTTAGGTCATAAGAGAACCTCAATTGATTAACTTTGCGAGCCTTAAACAGAGCAGAGTGCACATAAATATTTATTGGATAAACAGTTTGCATTTTATTAAATAAACAATTTGCATTTCATCGAAACATTTAGAGCTTAATAACTCAATCATACTTTATACATTTGGAAAGTAAGCCCACCTGATTAGGCAAAGCCTGAAGATCATAAACATGGAAACCTGTCTTGGGAACGCAACGCTAATTCCCTTGGTCCACAAAGCTTACAAGAAATCTATTATCTTAATAGGTCTCCTGAATCTATCTTAAGTCATAGTGAAGTGCTTAACATTCTATGATTCATCACGCCGGGTTTTTCAAAATTTAATGAAGAAGATCGAAAACAAATTCTTGAGTTAAGGACACCAACAATATCCTTACTTGATTTTTCTTTAATAATTGGAATTATAAATAAAACCAATTAAATCATAAATACTTTTATTGCAAAACGCAAATGCAATACATGTCATGCTTTAAAACATATGATAAGTAATAACTTAAAATATGCACATAATAATAATATAATATTATTATGCAAATTATTCATTAAAATAATAATTAATCAACTACTAAAAGTCTAGTTAATTAAAAACATATTAGCCCATTACAAAAAAATAGAACAGGCCCAAGCTTAAATCAAAGAATCGGTCCAAACTTAATAATATAAATCAGCCTACAATTGAAATGAGAAACCTTTTTGTTAAAATTCGCAACCCACCTTAAATAAATAAGACGTGGCCCTATTAAATATAAAGGGTTAATGTGCAGATAAACCCCTGAAGTGTGAGCACTTAGAGCCATTTGCTCCCTTTACTAACTGTGTGTGCAACTTACCCCCTTAAACTACCAAAAATCGCACATTTAACCCCTTTTGACTAACACCGTTAGTCAACGTTAGTTAGTGAAATTTTCTTTTGTTTTTTTAATTCTAGTTGTGGGGCCCACCTTCATTTCTTCTTCTACGCTTCTTCCTCCTCCTCACACTGCATCTCTCTGCATCTCTCTTTCTCACTCTCACCAAGGCGGCAAGTAAATCAAATACCCATAACAAGTAAATCTCCAGGGCAAGAAAAACAGAAAATCTCAATTCCTGAAACTCAGACAAGTAACGCTCGGCAGAAAGTAAAATCACCACAAAATAAATAACGATGGAAACTCGGATTCAAAAAGCTTAGATCTACATCAGCTAAAAACAGGATCTTACACACCAACATTAGTTCATGCTGACAAGAAAGCTAATGAAACCAAACTCCAATGAAAATGAAATCAAACTCCAATAAAAGAAACAATAACAAAGGATATGATTTGCGGACGGTGGCCATGAGTGAGGGATAGATTTGTTAAATAACATTATCCCAAAAGTGGCCCAATCTTCTTCGACCTCCGGCGAACAGCGGCTCTCCCTCTCGTCTTGATTAGCAATTGACGGCAGCAGCAGCAGCAAAAGTCGGTCACCGCCGCCTCATCTCTCATCTCCATCTTGGCTCGCTTCTCAAACCGGATACCCCAACAACCCTCCTCCTTGGCAACGACAGCCGTCGTGGCCTCCGTCGCTTCCCTCGATCTCCTCATTGGCGACGACGAGGCGCCGCAGCCTCCCTCGGTCTCTCTCTCGCCTCTCACATCACAGATCCCCCATTTCTCCGAACGGTGACTACAGCAGCGACAAGCCGCCGCTCCGCCTTCCTCGGACTCCGATGGACAATGACCGCCAGGCCGCCGTCGTTCTCTCCCGTCACACCCTTAGCAAAGCCCAGATCAGCCTAGGCCAGTCCATTTCTCTCTTTGACCATGGCCGGGCAAGTAGCAGTAGAGGGGGATACGAATTGCAATAAAAAAATTGAAGAAAAACTTCAAGTGGGCCCCACAATTTGAATAAAAGAAAAAATTACTAACGTTGATTAACGGTGTTAGTCAAGAAGGGGTTAAATGTGCGATTTTTGGTAGTTTATGGGGTAAGTTGCACACACAATTAGTAAAGGGAGCAAATCGCTCTAAGGGCTCACATTTCAGGGGCCTATCTGCACCTTAACCCAAATATAAAAACAAGCCCAAACACTTATTAAAATCAGACCAAACCCGGCCCAACCTCAAACTCCCTTTTTCCCCCTTTTTTTTCAGAATCAAACACGCCCACACACTCACACTCTCAGCTTTCTCTCTCTCTCTCTGCTCACCACCCAGATCCGCCTCTCTCTCTCCCTCGAATCTCTTCCGGCGGCGACCGCCGCCGATCACCCCGCCTTCATCTCCCTCGCGCACCACACCATTCAGCTCACCAATACCCACGAAAGAAACGGCGAAGCAGCGGCGAGAATCACCGCCTCCGCCTTCCTCCTTGGCGACGGCGAGGCGCCGCCGCCTCCCTCGATCTCTCGTCTTCCCCGGCGAAGCGCCGCTTCTTCTGCGCTCCCCCTGTAAACTCCGACATCGGACAAGGCCATCGAGTCTCTCCCTTATCTCCCCTCATTTCTCCTCTCCCCTGCTCCGGACAGAACGACTGCAGAGCCGCCGCCGCCGAACCCTAGGCTCCCAAATCCGGTCTCCTCTCGCTCCAATTCTTGGCGACCATAGCAGTAGTCATGGCTGCCGCCGCGATGACAAACGCTACAAGCCACCTGGAACCAAAGGTTCCCAATTCCGACCTTCCCTTTCTAAAATCCGGCGACCACGGTCAGCAGGCTTCACGCCACCACCGCCGTGCCCTAGCTACTGCCTCCCTCTTCCCTTTGTTCGGTCCGACAGCAGCTAATAGCCACCGCCGTTGCCGCCCTGACTCCCGACTCTCACATCCCCTTCCTCGACAGACACTCTCCAAGCAGAGATACCCCACAAGTTCTATTCTGGTTTAGTTATCAGCATTTTCATTTCATGCACATATCTTATGTTCTTATGAGCAGTGATTGGTACACAAATAAACAAAACATAGGCAACAAAACTATCAGTTCTTATATCTCATTATCTGTATTCTCATTGTATGAAACATTTACATCTCGTTGTCTTTATTGTTATATAAACTCAGTTATAGATGGACATATGAACAAACATAAGCTGTATATGTGTGTGTTTACTGCTATGAATTGAAGAAAAGCCTTGATAGGAAAGGCTGAGCTTTTTCTTGATGTTATACCGGAGTGTTCTACTAGTTTGAGGAAGGGCTTTGAGTTGGTGTATCTTTTAGATGGCAGCATCGATTGAGCATTGAGGAAACTTGTCAAGATGTGTTATTGTATATGTGTTTGCTGTATTGTGAGGAGATGAATATAGATAGGCCAAAACTTGGATGGGATGGAAGCATGGAGTTGGTAGGAGTTCACTATAATTGTACTAATAGTATGGCTTGATATTTCTTATAGGGTGATTGATCCCTACTTGTACCTTGGCTGAAATTGAGGCTATTTTGAGGAGTAGGTGGTGTACGTAAGGGTGAGGGAGGAAGCATGGTGGTTATGGGAAGACATGATGGTAGATGACAAGTAGAGCTGTCAAACATTGCGGGCCGGGCCGGCCCGGCCCAACCCAGCGAGCCTAGGCAATTTTTTGGGCCGGGTCGGGCCGGCCCAAAATTTCACAGCGGGCCTCGAACAATGAAGCCCAGCCCGGCCCTATACGGGCCGCCGGGCGGGCCGGGCCAAAACGGGCCAAAATTAATAAATTAATATATATATATATATACATATATATATATACTCCCTCCGTCCTGGCCAAGACGCTACATTTACCTTTCGGCACGGGATTTAAGGAGTTGTAGATTAATGTTTAAGTGTGTAATAATAAAGTGATAAAGTAGGAGAGAGAAAGTGATAAAGTAAGAAAGAGAAGGTAATAAAGTGATAAAGTAGGAGAGAGAAAGTGATAAAGTAAGAAAGAGAAGATAATAAAGTGATAAAGTAGGAGAGAGAATGTAATAAAGAAATACTTAATTAGTGTTAATTAAGTGATTAAAATTTCTTATTTTTGCCAAATATAGAAATGTAGCATCTTCGTGGGACGGCCCAAAAAGGAATATGTAGCATCTTGGGCGGGACGGAGGGGACGGAGGGAGTATATATATATATATATATAGGGTGCGGTTATAGTGAGAACCACAATTATCGTGAGAACATAAGAACCAATAAAATTACTGCATCTGCTATACAAATTAATGCATCCGCTATTAAATTTAATGCATCCGAAAAAAATAATTTTTTGCTCCCTTCAGGATTCGAACCCAGCACCTGCATCCATCCACCAAGATGATGCATCCACCGTAGATCTTGATGATCGAATGGCTTAAAATGGTTCTCCGTTCTTATTTTATTAGTGGTTCTATTTGAACCTCTCCCTATATATATATATAGTTCCAAAAAATAATAAATTAAATCAAATTTAAAGAAAAAAATTGAAGACAAATTCGATGAAATAAAAAGGGCCTTAAACAATCTACATCTAAATTACGTAATTGACTAAAATTAAATGTAAATAAATATGACTAAAACTAAATGTAAACATATGAATACAAGTAAAAAACAAAAACTAATTGCAAAAACAACAAAAACTGAAAACGATTTATTCACAAATGAATTAATACAGTAATCAAATCAATTGGAATCAAATAACAACCACAAAAAAATAATCAAAAATAAATAAATATTTCAAGTAAAAATAATTTAATATTAATTGTTGATTGGTAATTTAAATCTTAAGTTAGACTTTGACTCGTCATTGTCGTCAATTGAAGAAATGGACTTAGATTGGGTTGGGTCCATTGGGATTTGGGAGGAGATATAAATTTTTAAAATTTTCACCTAATATACTGACGGGCCGATTTGGGCCCGAAAGCCCGGCGGGCTTTTTGGCCCGCGGGCCGCGTGACCCGGCGGGCCGCATGGGCCGGGCCAGGGAGGCCCGGATTTTTTTGAGCCTTGAAAATCCTAGCCCAGCCCGGCCAAAACTACGGGTGGGCCGGGCGGGGGGCCTATCGGGCCGGGCCATTCTCGGCCCATTTTGACACCCCTAATGACAAGTGGTAGCATGTGCTCATAGAACAAAATAAAAATAAAGGCTCAAAATGTGAATAATCACATAATTATATACTCACGTTGTCATATAATTCAAATTATGCAAAGTGCAAAAATCAAAATACTAAATTTCATAAAAGCTTTTTTTTTAAAGGTTCTGTTGGGATTAAATAAATAAATTCATTTTCTTTTAATCCAGCGTGAATCATCTTAAATTCTAAGTTCAAAATTACTCTAAACTTAGCTACGAGGAAAGGGGGTATTACAAAAAATGGCAAAAAACGTTTAGAATTGAATTTTGATTTTGTTTCTTTTATGTTGTGCATGCATTGCAACGCCATACATAACGCCCAAACATATAGTTATAATGACTGAGTCGAGGCCTTGAGATGATGGAACATAGATTTTTAAAGAATCACTAGATAGACATAATACTACGACAATACATAAAAATTAAAATTAAAATAACGGTAATTGCCTATAAATCTAAAATATTTCAGGATTCAAGAATTACACCTGATCTTTTTTTTTCTTTTCGGAATACATAAACTTCATTTTTCTAATTTTAGTCTGGTCGTCGGTTTAAATTGACATGGCCATCGTATAATGACACGTTGGACATACGGACACATCAGGCGGCCAAGTAAAATGTTTAAATTGCCTCTAAATCTGAAACGTTTCAAAAATTCAAGAATTGCATTTGAGCTATTTTTTTTTCTTCCAGGATACATAAACTTTCATTTTTATTTTTATTTTTATTTTGATCCGATCGCAGTTTTTTCCAATTTTAAAATAATATATTACTATAAATTAAATGGCCCTATAGGCCGGGTTTGGATCGAAATTAGTTTATAAGTTATAATATTTGATTGAAATTGTAACATTAGTTAGATGGTTAATTAAATCGTAGTATTACTTCTTGTAATTTAGCCAAATCTATTATTTTATGAAAACGCAGTTGTGTGACAATTTTCTTTTACCGCCAAATTTATGGCAAAACAGCAATTAAACAACAATTATATAACCGTGATACTAGGATTTCTTTAATCACATCCTTTCAGAGGGATGAATCAAGCAAAGTTACGCCAAATAAATAGAAATTACTAAGAGCCTTGAGATATCCTAAAGTTCCAATTCATGCTTTTTTTTATGTTGGAGAACCAACAAAAACTCTAGTTGCCCAAAATTGTGACATGGTCTATTAAGTGAACAACGATGATAAATACAAGCTATATTATAATATTTTAAGTCCGAGCTAGAAAGTTCAAGCCATCCTCAGAGTCAGTAGTGAGAAAATTATGCAATTTTATTACTATGGATTAGAGATGGAGGGTTTGATTCCATGGCATATCTACCTGAAAGTACAGAATTCATGGCGGCCACCTCTTCTGAAACTTCTGAGGACCCCCGGGTTCAACTTGACATTTCTCTCGCGTGTTGAAGCACCTAGCAGGGTATGCACCTTGTTGAGCAGCAACTAGCATGTATATTAAAAAGATCAAAACTACGCGTATTAGTTGAGGATCAAACTAGCAAAGATCAATCTAAGTACACAGTAGATCAGAGAAGCGAGGAGACTTTTTTCAGACGTCTACCACGATTTTTTTTCTGATCTACAGTGGTGCAATCGCCAAGACATTCATCAGTCGCAAGAACCTTCAGGTATGCTCTGTAAATGCAGCGAGGAAAGGGAAAACAGTAACTGGGTGGAACAATGGCATCACATTCCATAATACAGAAATTAATTACCTGGCAGATTTGCTTCCTTGTGATCTGCATATGCAACGAGGCTCCTTCGCCGCTGTAAACAGCCAGAGAGCAAGGAGGAGAAAAAACTAATATATTACAAAGAATTGGGAACAGAGAATGAGCTCATCAACAACTGCAATTCAAAATTAATCCGGAAACTGGACTCCAGACCATAAAATTAAACTCAAGGAAAACATAAACGGTTATTTCTAAAAAATTCCCACCAAAACATTCGGGACAAATAATCCATTAGATAAAAAAAGAAAATGAATTATTCAACAAGAAGTTACCACTCATAAGGTTAAATGAGTCATACCTTAAACATTTTATTCATGAAAAATCACCAAAA